>NC_142932.1:31917601-32145101 GCF_046866305.1 Octopus bimaculoides
AAGCCCAGCAGTTATCAGGATGCAGGATTTGCATGGAGTTACATTATCTCAGATGAGCAGCTGAAGGACTTCTTCTGCCCTGGGTTCGTTGGTGTGTCTGTGTGTGACCTCCTTTTGAAAGCCTTTCAGTGATATGCTAATTAACTCTTCAGCTAATTACATCTATTATTTGTACAAGGTACATAAATGCTGACACTATTTTCACTCATACATTGATTATATGAAGGCACAAAGAAACACTCACACGTATGTGTGCATAGACATGTACGCACACAAACACATATGCACACACACACACAAGCACACATGCAAACACTCAAACACACACATGCATACTCAAACACATGCACGCTCAAGCATACACACATGCACACTGAAATACATGCACACTAAAACACACATACACATGCACACTCGAGCAAACATACACACACACATGCACACTCAAACATGCATGCACTCAAATGCACGTACACACACAACTACAAATGCACTCTCAAACGCGTGCACATACACACACACTCAAGCCTACACACATGCACACACACACATAATATGGTTCTGATGTTTTTTGTCTTCTTGTACTGAAACAGTCTAGAATAATGTACCCTTTCCAGGAGTGCCTCTACACCTGCAGCAGATTTGAACTAACGATCCATTAGGTGATAGCCTGATTAACTCCTGCCCTTGTTCTTATCTCGTTATGCGTGTAGGTTTATTTGTTTGAGAAGTATATGTGAGATCACTGAAAATCTGACACTTTATCTGTAAGACTGAATAAACAGTAATTGAAAATTGTTTTATCATTTCAATAACATCACATCTCCAAAAGTCTACAGCAGTAAATGGGCAAACAATAACTTAATTAGGTACATACTCCTAGGGTTAAAACTTGAAACTATACTATTTGAAACTAACTTAAATTGTCTTTTGATTCCAATTCATAATGGTTTTTTAAAAATACAGTAATCACTTGCCATATTGCGGTTCACCTATTGCGCCCTCAATACATTGCAGATTTTTCTGGCTAATATATGTAAATTTATATCATGGACTCCTCAGTATATCACAGGTTTCTGTGGCTGATAAGTATTTATATTTTTTTAGATTTGAATTATTTCTGTGGTAAAATAAGCATTTTCATGCCTAAAAATTAATAAATAAAGTACAGTCGGAGACCCCCTTCTGTCACGAATGACCATGGGATTGCACCTAGAAAGTTACCCTCCGAAGCATAAGTCCGGGCAAGGTTGTTTATGGAAGACCAGTAGTCGCCCATGCATACCAGCTTCCTCTCTCCATGCCACTGATGTCATCCAAGGGAAAGGCAAAGGCCAATACAGCTTGGCACCAGTGACATCGCAACTCCTTTCTACAGCTGAGTGAACTGGAGCAACGTGAAATAAAGTGCCTTGCTCAAGAACACAACACGCAGCATGTAGAAAACAATATATTATATTCTTTAAGGCGGCGAGCTGGCAGAAACGTAAGCACGCCAGGCGAAATGCTTAGCGGTATTTCGTCTGCCACTGCGTTCTGAGTTCAAATTCCGCCGAGGTCGACTTTGCCTTTCTTCCTTTCGGGGTCGGTAAATTAAGTACCAGTTACGCACTGGGGTCGATATAATCGACTTAATCTGTTTGTCTGTCCTTGTTTGTCCCCTCTGTGTGTAGCCCCTTGTGGGCAGTAAAGAAATAGGTATTTCATCTGTCTTTACTTTCTGAGTTCAATGCTGCATCATGACAGTGCATCTGCTCATGTGTCATTCTTTATTCTGTGACTTGTTGGTGAAGCATGAAATGGTTCTTGTCCTTCTAGTTACCCTTCTGTCTGAATTTGTTTTATTTCTCAAAGCTGAGATCCACATTGAGGGCGGGGGGGCTACTGATTTCAGTCAACAGAGAAATCAAAGAAATTTCATTTGAAGAATTGTGCATTACCTCCGAAAACACATTTTAAGTCTTGTTATGAAAATAGGGAAAAAGAAAACCTACCGAGAGCGTGTGTGTATATATATATATATATATATATATATATATATATATCAACAGTGGAAGGGTCTATTTTAGAGGAAGACAAATCAGATTAAATTGTAAGTAAAGCAATAAATGTCTTTTTTTTAAAATTTGGTTTCATTTGGGACAGGCCTTTATATGTATGTATGTATGTATATATATATATATATATATATATATATATATATATATATATATATATATATATATTATCTTGCTGAAACACTGTAAATGTTTCAATGCTTGTGCATAATGTCAGCTACTGTATGGAAGAGATTTAGATATCACTGAATGGTAATTATGAAGTTTTTGGTTTACATATCTCTCTCTTTCTCTCTCTCTCTCTCTCTCTCTCTCAAGTATAAAGATAAGTAAATACACATATTCACGAATCTACAGAGATTTAAATTTCTTTGTTGATAACTTCAATTACTTAATCAGACCAATCATATCTAACCTTTTATTGCTATTTTATGATTTTATATAAAATTATCTGAATTCATTAGCTAAGAAAGATAATCATTAATACCTATGGGAAATGAGAAATAATTTTCTATCAATGGTTTCCTTCATGACGATGTAAATTTAGTACAGATACTACAGTACTATATTTCAAACACAGCTGGCTTGAGATATATTTTAGAGCTTACCTCACCAGAAGGATTTTATTTGAAATTTAATGTTTTCTGTTTTGGTTCTGATAATTTTGCTGTATTTTACATATCACCACTAATATCAATGACGTTATTTTTAATGAGAGCAGCCTTTCCTTGCGAAAGTAAATAATACATTGAGATTTCGGTTTACCATGAAAAGACTACTTTTAATAAAGCAGACCTGTGCGATTATAGACTGCTGTGTAAGCATGTCTGATAATTTTATCAGATATTGCTGACAATCATTGAAACGGCAGCCAAACACCAACTTTTTTTGTTCATTCTAATTCATAGTCTGTGAGTTGTGGTGGTGGAAAGAATCAGTAAAAGAAAGAATCACTGTGTATGAAGAAATAATGAATTAAAACAACTTCACTCATTGAAATAAAATACTTGTATCAATATTGTTTTTTTTTTTTCCATCCACTCTTTTATGATAAAATATATATTTGTCTGTAGTTATGTATGTGTATACGTGTACATACACACACTCCTGAAATTAAATGAATTAAAAACACACGCTTAATAAAGGGTAATTTGTTTGAAATTTCCATTATGGTGTGTTATTTAATTTTGGAAAAACGACTTCTAGAGAAATATATGTGCACAATATTAAAGGTTAATACATTCGACCCGATATACATTATCCCCTTTTCATTATGCAGTAACAACAGGAGAGAAGCTAGCAGTATCGAAGTATTGAGTAAAGATACATCAGAAAATTGGACTGGAGATATATACTGTTAGATTTTTGCTTTTCTCATAGAAAACATTTCAGTTATTTTGTTTAGATACTTACAGCAGGTTAAGTTCCTAACTACATAACTTCAGGCTCAGGCACAATGTGTGGCTGTGTGGCCCCTCAAGCTAGTGTCTTCTACTACAGCTCTGGCCCAACCAAAGCTTCATGAGAGAATTTAGTAAAAACCTGTGTGTGTGTATCCTTGTCTTGATAGCAGATGCTGGTTTGGAATGTTAGTTATAGAAGCGCTGTTCTTTGTTTCCAATTTTCCATAAAAGTGTGTCAGATTATGGAGAACTATCACCCTACTTGGAATCAGGTGAGGATTAGTGACAGGAAAAACATCCAGCCATAGAAAAATCCGCAAAAAAATTCCATCTGACCCATGTTAGCTTGGAAAAATGGATGTTAAAATGATGATGAAATCAGTTTTTTCTTCTTTCTAGCACAAAAATAGTGGATCAGTCATCTTATAAAGGTTAAAATGAATCTCCATTTTACAGAATTAGCAAGAATCTTTCTATTGAAGATTTCTGCAGAATTTAACTTTTCAGGAAGTATTCATTGACTAAATGTTGCTCTAATTATCTGAACAACTGTCATGTATTAAATACTAAATGGTGCATTGATGTTAGTTAATACAAAGTCTTCTCCCTTCCCTTGAAATTGCTGGCCTTGTGCTAAGCATTAGTATTAGAATGGCGGAAATGGTGAAGTAATAGAATAAGGAATGTCTTAGAGTATTTAGTTTTGTCCCTTTGCATTCTGGTTTCAATTATCACCAGATTGACTTGTCCTTTCATCTCTCCAGTGTTGATAAAATAAATACCAGACATGTACTGGGATTGATTTAATAACTGTTCCCTCCCACAAAAATGTATTGCCTTGTGCCAATGTTATTATAGTTATTATCAACAAATCTACATAGAAGGACAATATCATCTCTGCTTCTGCATGCCAGCCTTGCTAAAACTATGAGTGAATCTAGCGTTTTTTTTAATATATCAGTCGTTTGGAAGAAATGACAAGCATTCTTGGTCTAATCTTTTGGAATTTCATTATGTCTATGTTTCTTTACAAATACTTAACTTGTTGAAAATAGAATGTATGTTGACTTAGCAATTTATAGACACTTTTTCACATGTAGGCATTGGAATTCTTTTTTTTTTTTTCACTTTTAGAATTTATACAGAACAGAACTATAAACTCAAAATGGAATTTGTTTACCACTTTGGTATTTGATGCTTTGGAACATCCCTTAAGTTTAAATATTTTTGTTAGCTTTGTTTTTAATAATTTTTTGTTCCTGAAATTTATATATATTTGTACTTTTATCTTTCAGTGAAGGCTTAAACAAATAATGATAATGAAACGCAAACTGGTTTATGATAGTTTATTTCATAATCAAATGCTTTATAATTTGTTTTTGCAGAAATAAATAAAATCAAACGGCTTCTTCAAGAAAGCGAACTGGAGAGGAATCATTGGAAATCTCGTTATGATTCAACTTCACTTGATTGTCAGAATGAAAAGCAGGTTGATATTTCAGTAACTTTTCTTATTCTCCTTTCAATTTTTATTCATCTATTCTACATTGAAAATTATTTGATTTGTAATTTACTTGGCAGTTAGTATGAAGGATAATTTTTTAATAGACCTCAGGCACAATTTATGCAATCACCATCCAAATTTTTCATATTTCTTTTGCTAGAAATTTTCAGTTTCATTTCCATTTCCCAATCACAATGTTTTCAATATCTTTCAATATCTGACTGATCCCATTATTATCATCATCATTGACATTACCATCATTTAGGTGGTGAGATGGTAGAGTCATTAGCATGCTGGACATGCTTGGTAGCACTTTTTTTTGTCTTTATTATGTTCTGAGTTCAAATTCTACTGAGGTCAACTTTGCCTTTCATCCTTTCAAGGTTCTAAAATAAGTACCAGCTGAGCACTGGGGTTGATATAATCAACTACCCTCCCTCTCACAAAATTTCAGGCACAAAGCCTGAAATTTTGTGAGAGGGAGGATAGACGATTACATTATTGTTACTTTGTTTTATATGAATTGTGCCAAATTTCACACACAGACTTCAAGGAACTGCAAGTTGGACATTTAACTATATTTGTTATTTATAATTAGTGAAGGTGTAGTTTAAGTGAAGGAGGCCAGAATCTGAGAACTAAGATTCCCTCAAATTCGTATTATTTCAGTTTTTATAGAGTTTTAAGAGAATCAGGTATTTTCAAGTTGACAATGTTTTTCTTAGGATTTTAACAGTACCACGAGAACAATTTTTTGTAGTTCTGTTGCCTTGGAGTTTCTTGATATTTAGCCATAGTGTTTAAGAGCACTCTTTGGTATTGTCCCCAAAGCTCTGACGATTACAGGCACAGTTGTTGTTCTTAGATGCTGGAGTGGTTGGCATTAGGAAGGGCATCCAGCTGTAGAAACCAGGCCAAAACAGACTGGAACCTGGTGCAGCTCTCCGGCTTCCCAGTTCCAGTCAAACTGTCTAACCCATGCCAACACAGAAAACAAGTGCTAAATGATGATGATGATTAAAGGTAGTGGATTGGTAGAACTGTTAGAATATCAGACAAAATCCTTGCATTATTTGTCCTGTCTCTTGATATTCTGAGTTCAAATTCCACCAAGGTCACTTTCCCTTTGCTTTTCAACCTTGGTACTAAGAAAATAAAGTATCAGAGAAGCACTGGGGCTGATGTAATTGACCAACAGAGGGATACATTGGATGATGTAGTCCTTGTTATGCAATGTACTTAAAAAAAAAATGAAATGCCATCACTGCAATACTTTTGATCATAGCTTTGCTCATTTGGAACTGACTTGGATCTAACCAACAAACTTACAACTAGCATAATCTTTTACTTCTTTCAAGAACCTCAAAGACTCTTTTTTTTTTTTTTTTTTGTATTTCTTGGTTTCTTCTCATGCTTTTTTGCATTAAAGTATTTCTCAATGGGTAGATCATTTCAATAATCTGTATTTTACCTCTTGGAATTATTTTCTAAAATTAAATCTCATCTTCTGCTGATGGTTGTTTTGCATATATTCAAAATCCCAGTATAGTTAATTTTCCTTATTTTCCATCATGGTCCATTTATCCCATCTGGTTTTATACTGCACTGGATTTCTTTTAAAAGAACATCAATGCAATTTTAATGTCTCCTAACATAATCATCTCCATTTAATATTTTACACCCAGGCAGCAAATGATTTTCTGTTTCCTTGCATGGTTTACACATATACGATATCACTTTCATGCTTCTTTATTTCTTTTTTTCCTCTTGCTTCTATGATTTGTTTCTAAATGTTAATGAACTAACGAGGGAGTGTTTGCATCTTTTATCTTTCACTGGTTTCAGTCACTGGATTGCAGTTTTTTTGTTGAAAAATTCAACCCTAGTACTTATTTCAAAGTTTGGCACTTATTCTATTGGTCTCTTTTGCTAAACAGCTAAGCTATGGAGACACAAACAAGCCAACACCAGTTGTCAAGTTGTGGTGGACAAATAAATACATACATATGTGTGTATATATACAATTGCAGTGTGGAAGGTGTTTATAAGCCATTTAAAAACACACAAAGCCATTAGATTCACTTCAACATTTAAATTTAATTTGCCAAAATATTTTCGTTGCTTTAAGACCATGACCTGTTCATTGACAAAATTCCATGCTGCATCTCATATATATATATATATATAATGGGCTTAGTATATATATATATATATATATATATATATATATATATATATATATATATATATATAATAGGATAGTAAAATGTGAGTTGTTGGTGTTAGCAAGAAATAGGGTCTGAACCAACAGAGTAAGGAATTGGAGAGAACTCTGATACATATTGCAAAGTTTTCATTCTATATTTTGAATAATGAAGTCTAACATCATTTGCTGCTGTGTATATTAATTTTGGTGATTTTCATAAAAGTTTTTCAATATAAATCACTTGATGTATAAACAATGCTTTGTTACTATTTAGAGTCAATTTATAATTTTCATTGGATTTTAATTGGTAATAATTGCTATTTTGAGGAAATTATTCTTTGTTTTTGAAAATTTGCTCACTTGGTTTTGGTTTCTATAATACATAAAATAAACTTAAAACTGTGCATTTAATATTTAAGGCCTACATTGTATGTAGTTGTTAAGTGTGTTTATTCTTCCAGTTTCTCTTGGAAAACTCTTCTGACATTCATAATGACATAGGTTTCTTTTGAAAAACCAAGAAATACTTTGGTTTTTAACATTTGTTTAGTTTTAGCATTGTAAGCCCTTGCATGCTATTGTGTTGTATTTTATTTTTAGCTAGTTTTTTTGTTTTTCCACTGTAATTAATATAAAATCTGTTTACTGCAGCTTCCTATCTTTTGTATCATCACTTAAAAGTATCCCTAAAAATTTGTAATCCTTTCTCTCCAACTCTACTAACTGAATGCTGCTACTTAATTTTTCTTTTACTTCTGTCTTACCAACCTCTGGCACTTGAAAATCTAATTTTACTAACCTTATCTAGTTCTCTTTCCTTATTAATTGATGATAAGGTTGCATATTCATAGATTATGTCAATGATTTCTTTTTCTCTCTACAAAGCCATTGTTGTTAAAAAGCGAGATTTCAAGATACATTTTGGTTTTGGGGTAGTCATTCTCAGATCTAAATCAAATACAACTGAAATAATAAAAACCTAGAATAATTGGCACACCAATCAATACTTAAAAGAAATATTTATGTTCTGCATGTAGAGTTACTAATTTGTCTGACTTAGTCTGGCAATATCTGTACTTGTTACCTATCTTTGAATAAGTAGATATTTAATCAAACAAAGTCATCTCATATTTTTCTTTGTTTAATATATTTGAGTTTTCTTTGTATTTAATTGTGAGACAATTATTCCCCCAAAATATCTTTTTAAGATCTGAAGTGCTTTTGATGTCAAGCAAAGTATATCTATTTTTTTTTTTTTAGAAGCTCTTGAAAAATAATTGTTATATGAATAAAAGAGCTGGTCAAGAATAGACTATAAGTAAAATTAGTACTTGAGATGGCTCTTATTTCATACACAGGATGCCATAACGACTAAATATATACACTCTGGAGTGACCAAAGGCCAAAATTATTTCCCTTTCAATTTATTTTTTATCTTATTTTCTATCATATGCTTCAGTCTTAAGCATACTTACTCCTCTCAGTTTACAGTTGACACTAGTAATCTGATTTTAGTCTTCTTATAAACTGCTTCTGAATAATGACTTTATATTTCCACTTGTAGTACTATTGAAAAATCTGCGCTGAGTCTTCATCTAATGTCAATGAGAAACATGACTAAAATCTCTGTAGCAACAATTGTAGTTGTCTCAGGAAGTTGATATATATATGAAACAAAAAAACAAAAAAAAAATTACATTGTATACTTTTATACTGAGAAGGTTAAACATACTTTTCCCTATGTGTAGTACTTTTAAAATGTCTGTTACAGTTGTGTAGACTTATAAGGCCAGTCAAATGATTTCCTTTAAATTGCTGAATTAGTTTATTTTATTAATTGATATGACCAAAAGGATACTGCAAAGTACTATTTAGATCTTATTGTTTCTGTGTTATAAATTGCTTGTAGATTATAAACAATCCAACAGCAATCTAGTTATATTGCCACGTCAGTATGATTAAAACATTTTCTTTTTCCCCACTCTATAAATAATTAAATTTTTATATAGCAATATTAAGATTAAACTTCTATTTTTATAGCCTTTATTTTTTTCATTTACATCTTGATCTGAGAATGTGTTTAGCAGTGGTCTGTTAATTTATTCATTCATAATCTAGCCTTCATATAAATTATTTCTTACTTGATTTAGCATAGGAAAAAAAATGCTGTCTACTACACTACCTTTTTGAATAAGGCTTTGAATTATTCTTACATTTATATTTGAAAATTAAAATGTGTAAAAAATACTGAATACTAATGATATATAACGCTTAGCAAATCAAATTTGTTCTATAAATATTGGTATTTCAGATTTATATAGTTTCTAAAAACTATTCTTTATTTATGCCAACAAATATATATTTCTTTATAATTACTAAGTGATTCAAACACTTATATTTTAGCAAGTTGCAGTGATAATAGACACTTGTAATGAACTTCAATGAAAGTTAAACATGTCTGTAGTTATCTTTTGTGTTTGTTGATGAAAATAAGGAAAAAGAAATAAAATATTCATCGTTGTCTAATGCATTTTTTTTTCTCAGCATATTTGAGTCTACATTAGTTTTTTTTAATTCTCCAAGCATGTTTTCAACCACTTAAAACATTTGTCTTAATTTTGTTGAAATAAAAAGTATTTTAAAGCTTCCTGTTTCATTATGTAAAGAATTTACTGCTTTAAACATTTGTGACTTTTCATAAAATGTACACAGTTTACACGAGTGTTTTAATTCTTATTAGAATAGCAAGAAATACTTTAGTGAGTTTTTAAACCCTCTTTAATCTCCATTAGCTGGAATAGAAATCTACATCAAATTTTGAGATTTTTAACATTATAAAAAGTCAGGTTAGTTTCATATTTTCTTTATATTCCCAGCAGCTCAGTTGATGTGAGTCTTTTTTTATGGCTATAAGGCTAGACACCCTTCTTAATGCCAAACATTTTTACCGAAGTTCTGAGTGCATTTTATTATGGCACTAACACTAGAGTTACTGTCTTGTCACAAGCAAGAGTGAAGAACTCTCTCTATTTCACATTGTATCTGTTTATTTGTGAATCACTTGACAAGTACCTCTTCTATATTGGATGCATTCTATCACCACATCAACACTGGAGAGGAAAGGCTAAAGAATCCTCTATACCACATTGTTTCCACTCTTTCAAAGCAACACAACTAGGAAGGTGAATGCAAGACAGTGGTGAAAAATATTGGATTAGAGCAAGAAGGTAAAAGAAGAGCTGATGTTTGAAACAGTGTAAAAATGAAAGGTTGGTATAGGCAGGAGAAATGAAAGCAAGACGGTGATAGACAGCTACATGCTGGTTGTTGGTAAGGAGACTGAATAGAAGAAAATGTTGGCTGGCAATAAGAAAGGATAATGGAAAGGAGATTGAATATGAGCAGATCCTGTGCCATGCCTCACTACACAGGTGGCATGACTCAATGATAGGTCAGACAGTGAGTGAGAGATGAGAGAATAATGAAGAGAGTGGCAGGGCAGTAGATGGAGGCGTAATAAAAATGTAAAAGGCAAGAAGCCGAAATGTAGATATTCATCCTGTTTGCTTCCTAACCATCTGGTTTTGGGTTCAGTCCCTCAGCATGGCACCTTGGGCATGTGTCTTCAACTAGAGTTTCAGGCCACCCAAAGCCTAATGAGTGAGTTCAATAGATGGAAATTGAAAGAAGCTTATTGTATATATATGTGTATGTTTGTGTGTACCCTTGTCTTGACATTACATGATGGTTGCTAAATGAACGTCATCATCATCATCATCATACTAGCAATGATATTTATTTTCAATCTTCCTTGGAAACATGTCTGGCCATGGGGAAATATTAATTTGCTTGGAAACAGGTAATAAGTGTTGGTAACAGAAAAGGTGTCTAGCCCAAACATGGTAAAGTGGCCATGGAATGATGTTGATGACCAGCTTCCTCCACCACCACCACCAATTTTACTTCAATTTTGTCATGATTGCAAGGGTCAGATGAATGTTTGTTTGCATAGCACTTAGTCTTTCTTTAAGGTCATTTGTCATCTCCATTTTTAAAAAGCTCAGCTTCTTAAGATCAGTTTCCATTTGGATCCATGTCTCCTGATGTCTCCCTCTTCCATAGTTTCCATCCACTTTTAGCCCTCACTACTTCTTTACACAACTAACATCCTCCATATACATCACATGCCTGTACCTATGTAGTCTTTTCCTTTGCACACCATATTTAATTCCTCTTTGATCTCGCTTTGCTTTCAGCTCATTTGTGCACTGTCGCTCATGCATATTATCATTACACATCTAGCAGAGTATGTTTACCTCATGTCTTTCTGACCTTCACAAATCCTCTACATTAAAGACCTACATCTCATTGCCATGCAACATTGCACTTTATACACATGCATCATACAAAATGCCCTTCGCTTTGAAAGAGAAAGCTTTTGATGCCAGCAGAAGTTTTATCTCCTTGAACTTTTTCCATGTCTAACAACTACATCAATGGAGCCTTCCAAGCATCTGAAGGAATTTTTCTTCTATACATTTACTGCTGTCTGCATCTATCACATAGTAAATCAATCTTCTTTGTCAGCTTGTCTGTGATCCCATTCCAGATCTTGCACAACTAGAACTTACATTGGATACACCTATAAAATTTCTACCTACTTTTTTTTTATCATTATTATTGTTATCTAGCTCAGCCATTTCTGTGATGGCAGTAGGATCTTCTTCCTTCCAACTTACCAGAAATAAAATGTTTCCGAATCTGATGTTTCTTTGTTGTTGCTAACACTGAAAAAATAACGTTAGCTTCAATTTCACAAAGCACAGCATGAAGTCTGAGGTAGATAATTATTTTAAGAAGAAATCACAGTATTTCCATTAATTAATAATCTTTTAATAAGTAAAATGAGAAATTCATTTATTTAGTTTCCTACTAAATTCTGCTTTACTGACACAAAAATACTGTTTACCTTCTGTTTTGTACTAATGTCTACCATCAGTACTTTGGTGTCAATGAAACAGGAATTAACAGGATGCTGTTTACTACCAATACTTTGATTGGTGTCAATGAAGTAAGAACTAACAGGATATATAAAGAAGGTTACTAATTTAAAGTTGGTAAATGGTGGCAGGAATTTCCTGTTACTGGAATAAAGTTTTTGCTAAAAGAGATGGAAAAAAAAAATACAAAAGAAAAAAAAAGCTTATAATGAAACCTGACATTCTTTTAATAGAGTGTCTGTAGCTATTGTTATGTCACTAAAAATCATAATTCAAAGAGATTTTAGCTTTGGAAGAAATGTAAATTTGTCCAGTCAAGTTAGTGTATTTACAATAGCGTTTGATGGTTAAAACAACTTACATTTTGCGTTTTGGAGATATCTACAAGAATATCTCTAATATATGAAAGAGGTCTTTGTGAAGAGTGCTTTTGTGGGGAGAAGGGTGATATTTTCTTGAAACTTTTAAGGTAACCTGAAGAGTTTCTTTAGTCTCGCATACTTGATTGTGAATTGATATTGTAATTTCATTACCCTCTTTGTAAACCTAGAGCAATATACTAACTTAAATTCAAAAGAACACTCTTCATTAACCCTTTTATTACCATATTTCTGTTGAAATACACTACCTCTGTTTGAATTAATTTAAAAAATAACAAAGAATTTAGCAAAATAACATTGTTATTATCAAACTGGTGTCTGGAACATGAAATTCTAATGGAAGGTATTAATTTAGATCTCATTAAACCAAGAGCTTTCTATCATAGCTTCAGAGGCAGTCTCAAGCAAGTTGATTTTAAAAGGGTTAATAGCTTTTTCTCATCATAGAAGAACAAAAGATTTGGTAGACGGAAACTGAAAGAAGCCCATCGTATATATATATATATATATATATATATATATATATATATATATATATATATATGTATGTGTGTGTGTGTATGTGTTTGTGTGTCTGTGTTTGTACCCCCAACATCGCTTGATAACCGATGCTGGTGTGTTTACGTCCCCGTAACTTAGCAGTTCGGCAAAAGAATCCGATAGAATAAGTACTAAGCTTACAAAGAATAAGTCCTGGGGTCGATTTGCTCGACTAAAGGCGGTGCTCCAGCATGGCCACAGTCAAATGACTGAAACCAGTAAAAGAGTAGTTTTGGTGCCTTGATAACTTATTCTTTGAAAACACCAAGGATTGCTATGAAATTCTTCTTTGGATCTTTCCTTCAAGCTTACACATTAAAGTAATAACATCAGATTAAAATAAAAGCAGCTATTTACTTAATTTGCTTCAACTTTATTCTATTTATTGTCTTCTATAAAGCCATTAAATATCTTTTCACTGACTACCAATTTTCCACATTTTATTTTGGCATTAAGGAGAAAAAATTACTGTGTACTGATAACTTATTTTTTGTAACATACAAAAGTTCAGTTATTATCTACTTTGTAAAATGTCTTTCTGTTCCTAAACAATTTATGAAGCAATACCAAGAAATAAAGATGAAAGTTAAGAAAGAGCATTTGCAATGATCATTTATATTTCTTTGTTATTATCCTAGCTATTTCTCTTCCTGCTCTTGCTGTGTCCTATTTCTTCTGTGCTCTTCATCATCACACATTGAACTAAAATGAGATAAACATCTGTTCTTGTTGTCAACATGTATTAAATATGTATGCACAATTACTTTCTTCTTCAACAAAAAAGATTCTTACACGCTATATTTACCATTAGTCCTCTATAAAACATTTCAAAGAAATGAGTTATCATATTTGTTTATCCGTACCAACAATATGACTAAGTATGTTGCCCTTGACTGAGTATCACTGTCTTCTCCCTTAATGTAAGACAGCATTAAGACATGAATGATGTTTAAGGCTTGAGGAAACTGATAAGGATCTCTGCGTTAAAGAACAATGAAAAAAGAAAATGGAAAAATTTGCTCCATTAAGTTACTCTGTATTCTGCTTGTTATAAAATACCTACAGAAATAAAAGAAATGTTAATAAAATATTCTCATATATTAAGCTCAGTGAATACAAGGGTTTAATTTTCAGGTTTTTATTGTTAAATGTTCTAGAATCTCAGAACTGTTATGAAGGTCAGCTAATTTGTTTCTCAGGGCTTGGTTTTGCACCGCTTTTTCCTTCTAAGCATCAATTATCTAACTGCTGCCACACCCAGCATTGCATATTTTATGCAGATAAGTGACCCTAATCTTCCTTACTCATTGCATCGTCCATGCACAACTCAGTTACCACATCCAAAACCGGCATTGACTCTATAAATGGAAGCTTTGAGAGCATCCTCCAGTGAGGTCATGCCAATCTTGTCTCTTTAACAGCCAAAAAATTTGAGCATTATTCATATAAAAGAAAACCACCCCTGCATCGCACCCCCTCTAACAATGAGCAACTCTCAGACAGAGCCCTCACAGTCACTCTCAATGCTGGGCCTCATTATCACCAAGGATCTTTTCCTGGTAAAAACAAATTCTTAGCATAGCTAGGACCACAACCAAAGAATAGCCCTTTGGGACTTGAAGATATTTCAGTCCCCAACAGCTGCTGACACTCCTACAAGGCTTAAATAATGGAATTCTGTTACGATGCATACTGACATCCTGGACTGCGTCCAGAGAAGAGCCACTCAGCTGCTTTGCATCCCATCTTTACTGGACATCTTCAGCCTCTGATCCACAAGTCTTCTTTATCTTTCTATTGCTACTATAATGGTTTTTACTCCTCAGAGCTAGCTGGTCTTATATATCCACCACTCAGGTGCTCAGATACTCCACATATCTTTCTTCACCCTTGTTGTATCTATTCTCTCCCCTACACTAACCACTATAAATAGATATTCTTTTATTTTTATTGATCTAAGGCCATGCTGGAACATTACAATATAGAGTATAGTTGATTAATTGATCTGAATACCTATTCTATTAACCTTTGGAAAGTGAAAGATGCTGAGAACCTCTTAGACTAATAAACGTCTACATTTACAAAGATAAGTAATCTGAGAAAAATTAATATCCAACAGGAGCTAATAGTGATATCAATTATCTTGCAGATCATCATCTAATTAATCTAAAAATGAATTTAAACTGTTTTCATTCTCACAGTTTAGCAGTGTCTGGATCTGTCGACATCAGCTCCTTTTTTACTACATCCAGTGTCCAACTTTCTACCAACTAAGTATTCTGTTACTGCTAGTGTATGTCTGTTTGCAGCTGTGTGTATTAAAAATTAACTGACCTAAATAATGTCTATAGTGTTTTTAGTCGGGAGAGAAATGCAGTGTTTTACAGACATATCAAACTTTGCACTTGATTTCTAAACTCATCTTTATTTCACTTTATTCACTGTTTTTTTGCTTCTTTTCTGCACTAGGGAATTTTTTTTAAAAAAATAGCTTTCACAAAATGGCTTTAAATATTTTCCCGTATTCATTTTATGAATGTTAAAACTCAATACAAACTAATCATATTAGTTATATACAAAGAAACCAGTATTATAATTACTTCTACAAGTATATATATATACATATATATATGTATATAAAACAAAATACGTGGGAGTGTTTACATTGCTGTATTCTGTTTCAACTGTCCATTTTTGACAGTATGAGACGTAGGTTCCTCTCTATGAAAATATGCAGACTTGCATTTATGTTGTCTTTCTGTAATAGCTATATATTTCCCTATTTTCTATTGCTCTTGTTTCTCATCAGAAATTACTTTCTTTATATCTTCCCTTACCAAGCTGGATTTTGCATATATCATGCTGTTTCTTTATTCCTCTTTCTTTTGCTTTTTTGGTGATTCTTCTGATAAATAATTTATTTATCAGCTAAAGTTCTTCCTTGTTACATTAAAATTTCAAACATCTCTCTCTTCCTCTGTCTCTATTGCCAGTTGTATTTCGTCTTTTCATAATAAATTTTGAATTTAGATTAGTTTTCAAATGTGACCTGCTTTTGTGGCATGTCACACAGTCTTTATACTTATTTCCTCAAAGATATCATTTTCAATACAGATTATCATACAACTTAAGCAACAATGTAAATTTATGTTTTATAATCATCCAGACATTAATACATATTGTGAAATTGCTATGAAACATTTATTTATGAGAAGCTTTTTAAATCTGAAACCAGAGTCAATCTTACTTCATTTATGCTACCACATCATCAAAAGAGTAATTAAAATACTTTTATTAATTTTGGTCTTTGGATAGTAGTCATGCTCAGGTACTGATGTCGAGGGTCTTCGTGTATTGTATTAAACCCAGTACTTATTTTAGTTTTGTATTTGTTTTATTGTTCCCTATTTATTAATGTGAAGGTGCATGGCCTAGTAGTTAGGTGTGTTGCACTCATGATCCTGAGATTGTGGTTTCAATTCCCAGACCAGCTGCATTTTGTGTTCTTAAGCAAAACACTTCATTTCACATTGCTGCAGTCCACTCAGCTGTAAACGGGTTACTCTTCTGATCAGAGGGAATGTTGACCTGCTTGCCTGGCCAGCTGGGTGGCATCATTCAGAGGCTAGAATCATACAAAGCACATTGTAATTAGTGATGTATAACAACAGCTGATAGTCTGGTCAATGACATCATCATATGGTTTATTAATGTAGCATGGCAAAGTGGTTAAAGTTTGTGGGGCATCTTTGGCAAGTGTCTTTTATTGTAGTTTTGGGCTGACTTGAGATGTGAGTTAAATTGGGTGGATGGAATCTGTAGAAGTTCATTGGCTGCATTGTAGCTCAGATCCAAATGTCCAGTCTTGTTACTTATTGTGTTACATTGATTGGGACTCATGCAGGCAATAACCGAGACCTTTGGCATTATGTCGTGCTTTTAGTGCCTTATTATTTAACACACTCACTGGTAAAGTTTCCACCCATTTACTTATTTATTTTCCCTAAAATTTTCATTGCATCTTGCAACCTTTTCAATAGTCATTGACTCCAGAAATGAAGTATTATAACTGTGATAAGTTAATTCCAGTGGTGGGATCTGAGAACTTCATTTTATCAGCTCAATTACAATACTTCTATAAAATCTTATTAATTGGTCTGCATCACATATTGCACGATATTTAGTTTACTTGGTACAAATGTTTGTATTTAGGTCAATCAAAAAGTGTCGTTGTGATCACTGAGCTTGCTAGAAACAGCAGGCAAATCTTGCATAAATCACACTTTATCATCTTCCAAAAAAAAAAAAAAAAATTGATAAGTTTTAGATACATTACATCTGAGAAAAAGACGGGAAGATTATGGGTAGAATGCTTTTGATCAAAAGGTTACTCAATAAACAAGAATAAATAAATTATATATTTCTTATTTCTTTATTGCCCACAAGGGGCTAAACATAGAGGGGACATACAAGGACAGACAAAGGGATTAAGTCGATAACATTGACCCCAGTGCATAACTGGTACTTAATTTATTGACCCCGAAAGGATGAAAGGCAAAGTCGACCTTGGTGGAATTTGAACTGAGAATGTAAAGACAGACAAAATACCGCTAAGCATTTCGTCCGGCATACTAACGTTTCTGCCAGCTCGCCGCCTTGATATTATATATTTCTGGCAGACTCATTAGCATGCTGGGCAAAATACTTACTGCCATTTCTTCTGGGCTTAGTTTCTGAGTTCAAATTTTGCCATGGTCAGCTTTGTTTTTCATCCTTTTGGGAGTCAATAAAATAAGTTACCGTTGAGCACTGTGATCGATGTAATTGATTTCTTTCTCTCTTCAAAATTGCTGACTTTGTGGCAAAAATGAGAAAGAATATTTCTAAATATGCAAAAGAATCACCAAAATAAAGAGACATGGAATTAGTAGAGAGCAGAGAGATTACGAAAATGTTTTCGCTGAATGTTGAAAACTACAAATATGGAAGCTACACCAGAAAAATATAATCTCAGACTTGTTTGTGTGTGCTTTGAATGATGCAGGCATTGGTTTTTGAACATGAAAGAGATAGGGGTAAAGTGCGTTCATAACTTCAGGAATGGAATGCTTATTCTTTGAAAATGGAATGGTAATTGACAGTGCCAAGGATATAATATCCTTTGGACTGTAATATATTTAAATTGCTGATTAGATATTCAAAATTAGAAAAATAAAAAAAATGAAAAAAAAAATGTTCTATATGATGATGTAGTTATGTGCTTGCAGCTCTATTATTCCATATCTCTTGGACAGTATCATTAATTAAGGGTTTTAGTTCATTTCCATTCTGATATCTCTTGTTATATTGCAGTCTTCTTACCAACTCATTGTCCCCTTTATTTGTTATCACTCATTCCCCAGCACAAGACTGTTATCACTCACTCCCCCACAAGACTAGATTCCCTTATCACTCACCTACTTGAATTTCATTTCATTTCATTCTTTTGCTGTTTGACACACTTTTATTTTTGTATTTCTTTTTCTTGTTTTTCTTTCTCTTTTGGCTTGTTCCCTTGTTTTATGGGATAATCAGTTTTGTGATGGCTGCCATCAGAGTGGCTGTGGTAGGCCTTTCCCTTGATAATGTCATTGACTGATAGAACAGCCTTTTCTATCTTGACACCAAGTGGCAGTTTTAACATGTAAAGTTCAATTTACTTGTTTGTGTGTGTTATACATTTGTTTTGCTTTGTTTTAACATTTCAAATAGGTTAATAATTTATATTTTTTTTATTCATTGTGTATTGTTAAAGGCGCTGAATTATTTTAATATCTTGTGTGTGTGTGTGTGTGTGTGTGTGTGTGTGTGTGTGTGTGTGTGTGTGTGTGTGTGTGTGTGTGTGTTCTAAGCCTAGTCGAGAGGCAGTGAAGTCTCAGCTTCAAATGAATGAATAAACATTACTCTATGTATTGAGTACTTTTCCCTTCATGCATACATCCAGTTGGGTGTATGTATGTACATGTCTATGTATGTAGTATATGTATATATGTGTATGTAGAGGTGCAATGGCCCAGAGGTTAGGGCAGCAGACTCGTGGTCGCAGGATCATGGTTTTGATTCCCAGACTGGGCGTTGTGAGTGTTTATTGAGCGAAAACACCTAAAGCACCATGAGGCTCTGGCAGGGGGTGGTAGTGAACCCTGCTGTACTCTTTCACCACAGCCTTCTCTCACACTTTCTTCCTGTTTCTGTTGTACCTGTATTTCAAAGGGCTAGCCTTGTCACACTGTGTCACACTGAATCTCCCTGAGAACTACATTAAGGGTACACGTGTCTGTGGAGTGCTCAGCCACTTGCATGTTAATTTTCATGAACAAGCTGTTCTATTGATTGGATCAACGATATATGTGTATGTATATATATGTGTGTGTGTGTATATGTATGTGTGTGTTTATTTATATATATATATATATATATATATATACAAGAATAAGGGCAGGGAATCGTCAATTAATAATAGAATTAATAATTAACAATTTTGCCAAGTAGTTCAGTATGAAAAAAACCTTTATCGGTAAA
Source organism: Octopus bimaculoides (assembly GCF_046866305.1). Taxonomy (NCBI): domain Eukaryota; kingdom Metazoa; phylum Mollusca; class Cephalopoda; order Octopoda; family Octopodidae; genus Octopus; species Octopus bimaculoides. Next base: position 31,937,253 of record NC_142932.1, read on the forward strand.
ACCATTTATCATCATAAATATACAGGGATTAGCATTGAGTTGCTTCTCCAACATACTGAAAATTTAGAAATAGCAGTCAAAGAACTACTGATTCTAAACTACAAATTTTTCTCTAAACGGATGGCAATATTTATGGCACACATAGAACAAAAAACCGGAGGGAAAAGCGTAAACAAAACAAGTCTTTAGTTAATATATATATATATATATATATGTACATGTTTGTGTGTGTGTGTACTGTTTTAATATTTTGTATGTGTGTGTGTACTGTTTTGCATATATATAAAACAGTAGTGTATTAAGGATAAATTACTATGACTTTTTATTGTCAGCTCTAATTTATATGAACTATCTTAGAGCTGAAAATAGATCTTGGTTATTCTAGCATCTTAACAGATATCCTGGCTAAAAGAGTTTTTATCTTCATGTTCAGGATAAGAAAATTGAGAATATATACAAATTCAGACACACAAACACACATGCATGCACACACACACGCACACGTATGTTCATCTGTACTGTTTTATAAAAGTATAAAAGCTAGAATGTCACGCATTTTGAAACTGATAAACTAGTAATAAATATAAACAAACTGGACAGTGTAGGACTGATAGACATAGTTTTGTCTGAATTACAGATTTAATAAAAAGAATATAATTTTAAAAAATCATAGTTCCATGTTTACTCTTAAGTTGGATATCAATCTGGTTATATTGTCTTTGGCCAAGATTTAGTTAACCATTGGCAGAAAGAATTGGCGTAATTAAGTCCTCAATTGTTTTTTTTTTTTTTTTGCTTTTCTTGGGGAGGAAGTTGTTTCTTTTTATACAGATTGAATTGAATACTATGTTCTATTTGTTATTTAGATGTTTGAATTGTAGGAAATTTAATCCCTGACTCTACAGAAAATGGTTTTGGTATGTTTATCGTAGATGTAACTGTAATTTTCTTTGTGAGATTCTGTCATTTTGATGGCTGACATAAGATTTCTGTGTGATTTGAGTAAATTCAGCTGCATCATATCCAGCTTAAAAGAAAGACATATTTCTCAGCTAATGATGGTTAATCTCTTTATCTGTAAATCTTACTTCCTTGACATTTGTGCATTATAAAAACAACATTTTGTCCATAATTGCTCCATCTGTATAACAGATGAGCCACACTATCAGCAAAATTATATAGATTCTTTATGAAACATATTTGTCTTCAAATTCTCAGTTGCTTTTCCTTTCTTTTTTTGTTTAACATGATACTTTCTACACCCAAAATTTATCATTACTGTTGTAAAACAAAACAAAAAAAAAATCCCCAAAACACATCATGTATATTATATAACAATTGTGTTCTTAGAAAAGAAATTTTTTTATTCTGATGCAATTAAAATATAACATTGCTTCATTTAGTAAAGGAAAACTTTGTATAATTTGTATATTTAAAAAAAGACATTTTTGATAACATATTTTCCAATGACATTTATATCATTTTTACTGCTCTCAGTTATTTACCTACAGCCATGCTGATGCCACCTTTAGGGGTTCTAGTCGATTATATTTTGCCTGATATTTATTTTACTGGTGTTATAAGAAATGAAAGGCAAACATAAAGGATGGTAACTTGGTTGGAACTAAATACCACAAAGTGTTTTGTTCTCCCCCTTGCTAATGATGATGATGATGATGGATCATTTGCTTGTTTCAGAAATGAACTTTTAGCTGTTTAATCTACTGAACTATCATCTATTTACTAAATTAACATGGGTAGGTGCCTGAGTATTCCATATATACTTCTAAAAGCAATTCTCAGGCTTAATCATTAAGATACAAAGTTGCCCTTTGAATTACAGCTATAGTTCATATGATACATTCCCACACAATTGCCATCACCCAAATTTCACTCGCAATGCTTGAGCTAGGCTATGGTAGAAGCTGCCGCTCAGCAGGATTGAACTCAAGACCCTTTGATTGCAAAGCCAACTTTTTAACCATTTAGTCATGCTACAGTGATGAATAGGAAACATTAAAACAGATACAAAACTACTAAAATAAGTACTGAGGTCAATATGTGACAAGGCCCTTTGAAATACAGGTACTACTCATTTTTGCCAGCTGAGTGGACTGGAGCAACGTGAAATAAAGTGTCTTGCCTGAGGATACAACACCCTACTGGATATTGAACTCACGACCTTATGTTCATGAGCCAAATACTCTAACCACTTAGTCACATGCCTTCACATGGACACCTGGATAAAGTACTTAGGTCAGTTGATTCATAGTGCCTTTCTCTCCAAATCAGTACCCCAAATTCCATGCAGAAGGTTTTTGGTCGACCTGAGGCTTGAACAGAAGGCACTTGTCCAAGATGCCATGTGCAGTGAGATTGAACCTAGGACTTCTCATCTTAATGATTTGGTCACACCTACATTTATAATCACATACACACACACACACACACACACACAAACATACAAAATGGATAGAAATAAGGTGAGCATAGTCTGCTAGTTGAATTGAAATTGAAAGCTGGGTATAAGAGGAATTAGATGCAATGTAAAACTGATTGTCTCAGGAGGCAGTTTGACATGATAAGTGAAGGAAGAATGACTTTGTGAGAGAAAGCAAACTACAGCCAACTGGTGGAAATGCTGGCAAGTGAACAGCTACCGCTTGGTGGGAATGGAAGCTGGGCGCAAAGTAGAAATGCCTTGATTGATTGAGAATCAGAGTCGCAGATCCCAAAGCGACACCCAATAAATGCGGATGTAGCTCTTTCAGTGATATTATCACTGTAACACAGAATCAAAGTTTATAGAACGTCTGTTAAGATGTCCTCTACTCTCAAGGACCAAGCACATTTGCCGACTTTGCAATGTACGGGGAAAATACAGAGAAATATGTTTGGTTTTGGCTGAGCATAATTTAGCTGGACATGAAGTGAACGTTACAAAGAGAATCCTAGACAACAGAAAATGGCCAGCAATGAGAGAGAGAGAGAGCGGGGGGGGGGGGGGGGAGAATTAGCAAATGAGAGAAAGAAGGCAACAGAAAGAGATGTTGCCTTTAAGAGGGGAGGAGGAGAGTGATAACTCGGATTTATTCAATGCTTTGAATGAAATGGTATATGTATAAATAAACAAAAGAATGTAGAAAGGATGGTAGAATCATTAGCACGTCAGGCAAAATACCTTTTGGTTTTGTCTTTTTTTCCGGTTTTTTTTTTAATATTTATATGAGTTCTAATCCTGCTGAGGATAACTTTGTCTTTCATCCTTTCGAGGCTGATAAAATAAAGTCCCATTAAATTAATCCCGCCCCAGAACTAGAGGCAATTTAATTGATTAACCTGGTTTCTCCGTAATTTCTTACCTCTCTCACTTTTTCATAGTAACTAGAGAAAGAAAGAATAAGACAAGCTTCGAGAGAGAGAGAGAAAGAAGGAAAGAAACTTTAGTTTGCTGTCCAGTAGTAACTTTATTTATTGCATTCTGTTCTATTTGTTTAGTTAGTTTGTTTCTTGCTTCTCCTTTTTTTTTCATTATTTCATTATTATTATTATTATTATTGATAATTGAAGGTGGTGAGCTGGCAGAATCGTTAGCACGCCAGGAAAAACGCTTAGCAGTATTTCATATGCCGCTCTGTTCTGAGATCAAATTCTGCCAAGGTCGACTTTGCCTTTCATCCTTTCAGGGTCAATGAGATAAGTACCAGTTATGCACTGGGTTCGATATAATCAACTAGCCCCCTTCCCCCAAACTTTTCAAGGCCTTGTGCCAAGAGTAGAAATAATAATTATTATTGATTATAAAAGGTAGAATGCTTGATGGACTCTTTGTATTATTGAGTTGCAATTCCTTACATTGCAAGTTCAGATCGCATTGGAATTGTCCTTTTATTTTAATCATTGAGAATTGATAAAATAGACAACTGGCTAAACTGGCACCCCGTCAGTTACAATGATGAGGGTTCCAGTTGATCCAATCAACAGAACAGTTTGCTCGTGAAATTAACATATAATTAACGAGTACTCCACAGACATGTGTGCCCTTAATGTAATTGTCAGGGATATTCAGCGTGACACAGAATGTGACAAGGACCTTTGAAATACTACAGGTACAACTCATTTTTGCCAACTGAGTGAACTGGAGCAACACGAAATAAAGTGTCTTGCCTGAGGATACAACACCCTACTGAATATTGAACTCACAACCTTATGTTCATGAGCCAAGTAGTCTAACCACTTAGTCACATGCCTTCACATGGATACATGGATAAAGTACTTAGGTCAGTTGATCCACAGTACCTTTCTCTCCAAATCTGTTATCTTATCCCTTAGTTGAAAACCATTATCTTGCTTTCAGTAATTTTATATGTGCGTCTACTGCACCACCAGATGCATCTGAGTTCCTGAGGTGTGTGCAGCATTGTCCTTTTAAAATGTAAAACTGGGGTTGTATTCTGTTTTTTGCTCTGTTGAAGGCTTTCCTTTGTCATTTCTGGTATTACTTCAGTCAGTGGCCAACTGGCCAGGTTGCCAGCTTGCCCGATGGCAAGTGGGCCCCTACGCCATTAGAATCCATATATGGGAGCCCATGTTAGTATCTAAGGGGCCCATCCCCTCAAGTTTGAGAATTTTTTATTCACTTCTGGAATAATGCATTAATTATTTCAGCGTGACTATGTTTGTAGACAGTTGAAAAGAATACTTTTAACAAAAAAAAAAAATTGTAGTTGCAGGTGGGCCCCCTTAGTCTCCTAGCAACCAATATTTTTAGACCTAGTCTGCCACTGACTTCAGTGTTTCGTCACTTGCACAGACTGAGTTCAATGTGAGTTGTATTATTTACTTGGTTGGTGATTGCGTTTTCTGTGTGTTAAGTGATTTTATATCAGACTGGGACTTTGTAGATTATGTGCTGTGTGGGTCATACTAGATCTTTCATTATCTTTTACTTGTTTCAGTCCTTGTACTGTGGCCATGCTGGAGCACCATCTTGAATGGGTCTAATTGAACAAATTAACCCCCATATTTATGTTTTCCTGAAGTCTCTTGCTTATTCAATCAGTCTCTTTTGCCAAGCTGCTAAATTCAGGGGATGTAAACAAACCAACACTGGTTGTCTATTGGTGACTGGTGGGTGTGATAAACACATACATACACACACATAAATATGATAGGCTTCCTCACAGTTTTTTTTACCCAATTTACTTATAAGTACTGGTCAGCCTGGGGCTATTGTAGAAGATACTTGCTCAAGGTACCACTTAGTGGGACTGAACCAAAGCTATATTTTTGAAAAGCAAGCTTAACCATTTAGCCATTGTGTAGAAAAGCCAACTGCGTGAGTTGTGCAAAGTATACGTCATGACAATTTTGCTATGTGTTATATTGTCTGGTATTAATTGTACAGAGTTGTTTTTACTCTTTTTTTTTATTATTACTTTCTTTTTAGTTGAAATAAACTGTAAAGAAATATACTAATTGTCTAGACAAGCATATAACACCCCATTCTCTGAGATGATAAAGTACTTTAATTTGATGGGGAAAAGCATTTTATGTTTTGTTCTACAAAGAATATGTTTATATATATATATATATATATATATAGGCGCAGGAGTGGCTGTGTGGTAAGTAGCTTGCTTACCAACCACATGGTTCCGGGTTCAGTCCTACTGTGTGGCACCTTGAGCAAGTGTCTTCTACTATAGCCTCGGGCTGACCAAAGCCTTGTGAGTAGATTTGGTAGAGGGAAACTGAAAGAAGCCTGTCGTATATATATGTATCTGCATATATATATGTGTTTGCTTGTGTGTCTGTGTTTGTCCCCTCAACATCGCTTGACAACCGATGCTGGTGTGTTTACGTCCCTGTAACTTAGCAGTTCGGCAAAAGAGACCGATAGAATAAGTACTAGGCTTACAAAGAATAAGTCCTGGAGTCGATTTGCTTGACTAAAGGCGGTGCTCCAGCATGGCCGCAGTCAAATGACTGAAACAAGTAAAAGAGTAAAAGAGTAAAGAGTATATATATACACACACACATTTTGAAAGTTTGTCAATAAACTTATATTTCTAATAATTTTAATATGTAAAGAATAAGAACAAGATGTTTGTGCTATAGGATTGTGATAGTGTCACAACATATATCAACTATTACCATTTGTCTTTTTTTTGTTTTTCCTTTTTGAAAACTATTTTAAAGATAAAATATAAAGTATGCCAGATGATCATTTGTATCTAAATTGTAAGCTAAGGAGTAAATTATTTATATTTCAAACACTATATCTGTTTATTTCAGAGATGACACTTCAGTTTTTTATCAACATATCTAGTTAGTCATATCTGATTAAATATTACATTTATCTGTCTTTTATGACAAGAGTATCTCTCACAGCCTCTTTTTAAATATTCTGTTGAAGTGTTGCTTCTATTCCGCTTCATGATTTACATTTCAGCTTGCAACATATAAAATTTAGTCAACTTCAGTAGCATACAAACTTAACCCGTTCTAATCCCTGTTAATTCTCCATTCGTTGTGATATCAAGATCTAAGTAACACCAGAATCCTTATATCAATGTAGTGTGTACTTTGTTCCCAGGTGATTTATCATGAAACGCCTACAACTTCCTCATTTTCAAATATATATTCTGAAAAGTAGAACAGAAACTACTAAGCAGTTATTTTTTTTTAATCTCAGATTAATTTTATTAATAAAGAGAATGAATGGGAGAAAGAGAGCCTGCCTTATGTCGACCCAATAGAGGGACCAGCTATCCGAGTTGATAGTACCAGGGTAGATAAAGCAATTAAGAGTATGAAGACCGGGAAAGCCCCCGGCCCATCAGGAATCACTGCAGAGATGCTCAAAATATCTGGCAGTGTTGGCTATAGCCTAGTCACCCGTATTACGAACCAGGTGATACACGAAGGAGTCATACCCTATGACTGGTGTAGCAGCATCATAGTCAACTGCTACAAAGGTAAAGGGGACGCTTTAGATACAAATAATTACAGAGGCATCAAGCTGTTAGATCAGGTTATGAAAGTTACAGAGAGGGTCATAGCCCAACTAATTAGGGAGCGAATCAATTTAGATGAGATGCAGTTTGGGTTCGTGCCAGGTAAAAGCACTACTGATGCCTTATTTCTAGTGAGACAGTTGCAAGAGAAATACCTAGCCAAGGATAAACCTCTGTACCTGGCTTTCGTTGACATGGAGAAAGCCTTTGACAGGGTCCCCCGATCCCTTATCTGGTGGTCAATGAGGAAACTTGGGATAGAAGAATGGCTAGTGAGAGCTGTGCGAGCCATGTACAGAGATGCGGCCAGTAAGGTGAGGGTTGGAAATGAGTACAGCAATGAATTCCGGGTAGAGGTAGGGGTCCACCAAGGTTCCGTCCTCAGCCCCCTATTATTTACCATAGTCCTCCAGGCAATCACAGAGGAGTTCAAGACAGGTTGCCCCTGGGAGCTCCTCTATGCTGATGACCTTGCCCTAATTGCGGAGTCACTATCAGAACTAGAGGAGAAGTTTCAGGTGTGGAAGCAAGGTCTAGAATTGAAGGGCCTTAGAGTCAACCTAGCTAAAACCAAAATCCTAATAAGTAGGAAGGTAGATAAAACACAAACCCCTTCAGGTAGATGGCCCTGCTCAGTATGTAGAAAAGGAGTAGGTAGTAACTCTATAAGATGTACCCGGTGCAAGCTATGGACACATAAGAGGTGCAGCAACATCAAAGGCAGGTTAACTAGCAAGTTAGTTTTTGTTTGTGGCAGATGTTCAGGTGCAATAAAGACTGCAAACAAACAGGAAACAACTTCTATCTCATTCCAGGGTGAAAAACTAGAGGTAGTCGATAGCTTCCGCTATCTGGGCGACCAAGTTAGTAGTGGGGGTGGGTGCGCTGAAAGTGTAGCTGCTAGAATAAGAATAGCCTGGGCAAAGTTTAGAGAGCTCTTACCCCTGCTGGCGACAAAGGGACTCTCACTCAGAGTAAAAGGCAGACTGTATGACGCATGCGTACGAACAACCATGCTACATGGCAGTGAAACATGGGCTGTAACTGCTGAGGACATACGTAAGCTCGCAAGGAATGAAGCCAGTATGCTCCGTTGGATGTGTAATGTCAATGTGAATACCCGTCAGAGTGTAAGTATCTTGAGAGAAAAGCTGAACATTAGAAGCATCAGTTGTGGCGTGCAAGAGAGACGATTGCGCTGGTATGGACATGTGGTGAGAATGGAGGAGGATAGCTGCGTGAAAAAGTGCCACACCCTAACAGTTGAGGGAACCCGTGGAAGAGGTAGGCCCAGGAAGACCTGGGCTGAGGTGGTGAGGCAAGACCTTCGTACATTGGGCCTCACCGAGGCGATGACTACGGACCGAGACCTTTGGAAATGGGCTGTGCGTGAGAAGACCCGGCAAGCCAAGTAAGATCGTTGCCAGTGCCCCTGGACTGGTTCTTGTGCGGGTGGCACATGAGATGCACCATTTTGAGCGTGGCCGTTGCCAGTACTGCCTGACTGGCTCCTGTAGGATTTTCGAGCGAGATCGTTGCCAGTGCCCCTGGACTGGCTTGTGCGGGTGGCACATAAAAGACACCATTTCGAGCGTGGCCGTTTTCGTGCGGGTGACACGTAAAAGCACCCACTACACTCTCTGAGTGGTTGGCGTTAGGAAGGGCATCCAGCTGTAGAAACTCTGCCAAATCAGACTGGAGCCTGGTGTTGCCATCCGGTTTCACCAGTCCTCAGTCAAATCGTCCAACCCATGCTAGCATGGAAAGCGGACGTTAAACGATGATGATGATGATGATGATTGACCATGACTTCTACAATTCATCCTAACGCTTTGATATATGAAGACAATTACTCTTTTACTTGTTTCAGTCATTTGACTGTGTCCATGCTGGAGCACCGCCTTTAGTCGAGCAAATCGACCCCAGGACTAATTCTTTGTAAGCCTAGTACTTATTCTATCGGTCTCTTTTTGCTGAACCGATAAGTTACAGGAACATAAACACACCAGCATCGGTTGTCAAGCGATGTTGGCGGGACAAACACAGGCACACAAACATATATATATATATATATATATATATATATATATATATATATATATATATATATATATATATATATACATACATATATACGACGGGCTTCTTTCAGTTTCCCTCTACCAAATCTACTCACAAGGCTTTGGTCGGCCTGAGGCTATAGTAGAAGACATTTGCCCAAGGTGCCATGCAATGGGACTGAACCCAGAACCATGTGGTTGTTAAGCAAGCTACTTACCACACAGCCACTCATGTTTTATTTTTCACTCAATCTGGCTACTGTCCTCTTATATTTTTCTTATTGTATGGTAAAGGGAAAAACATTTGAAAGAAGGGTCCATTGTTCACTTTCTGGTTTATCAGTTTTGTGGTAAGTCCATGGTCAAAGTACTTAATTCTTGCTGGCTCAATACACATAGAAATAAATGGCTATCATGTCTAGATATAGATTCCTGTTCTTGTTGTCTAGATGCAGGTCAACCAGAATCAAGCAGACCTGTGCAGTAAGGCATTCCTACTATGACCACACCATCTTATTGGGGATATATAGGACCACATATCTAATGTGCTCTTTCTTTTAAGATGTGATACAGTGTAATTTGAGAAATATTTTGCTGCTGTTTCTAGCAAGTTGAGGCTCCCTCATTGGTTCTCTGGAGTTGTTTAGTTTCCTATGTTTGTCTCTTCATGAGTGGACAACGACAGACCATTTTATAGTAGCATTTGCAAGAGATTCTAAAATTGGCAGGATCTTAAGGAGTTCAATCTCCCAGAGAATGTGTTGTGCCAAGGCTTTGTTGTTAGTATCTTGGAATACGTAGTCACATGGTTATAAGATCAAACCTTACGACAACCATTTTGTTGTGCTTCTAAGCATGATATACATTTTACTTGCATCAGTTGAGCTACTGATAACATCACCCATTCCTACTTCTCAGTTTTCTAGTTAATACTAGAAAGGGTGTCCAGCTGTAAAAACAATTGTTCCACCAAATTCCACCCCATCCCACTTTTATATATATATATATATATATATATATATATATATATATGTATATAAAAAAAGTAACAAATATTATTGACTGCAGTAAAATAAATTACTGAGGAGTAAATATGATATCCAGAGCTAGTTGTAAAGATACTGGTAGCATCAGTGTCATAAGAGTTAATATTAGTCTCTCATTTTGCTAAGCAGGTTATCCTCAATGAATGCTATAGCAGTACCATGTTCAATAGATATAGAAGTTTAAATGATATACTAAAAAACGGTGAAAAGGACATCTCTAGTAATGAATATGGTAGTTAGAGGAAATCTAGCTGCCTTTGAAATTAGGAGGGATGTAAGTGTAAGACACGGTGGAGGCATATGGCTTAGTGGTTAGAGCAGCAAACTCGCAGTCAAGGGACCGTGGGTTCGAATCTCAGACTGGGTGATGTGGGTGTTTATGAGGAAAACATCTAAGCTCCATGTAGCTCTGGCAGGAGGCAATGGTGAACTTTGCTAACTCTTTCGCCACAGCTTTCTCTCACTCTCTCCTCCTGTATCTAGCAGCTCACCTGTGATGGGCCGGTGTCCTGTCCAGGTGGGGAACCTATATGCCAATGAAACTGGGAAACCGTCCCTGATGAGTCAGGCATGACTTGAGAAGGAACAAACAAGTGTAAGACATAGAATGTTATCCGTATGCATGTTCTTATATAGAAACAAATAGTTGCTACATCAAATGACTATTTTTTCCTTTGCTTTTAATATAACCACATAAACACAAAAAACACTTTGATTACACATCATCTCATCATCATCATCATCGCTGTTTAATGTCCGCTTTCCATGCTGGCATGGGTTGGGCGGTTTGACTAGGGACTGGCAAGCCAGGAGGCTGCACCAGGCTCCAATCTGATCTGACAAGTTTTCTACAGCTGGATGCCCTTCCTAATGCTAACCACTCCGAGAGTGTAGTGGGTGCTTTTTACATGTCACCGGCACAGGAGCCAGTCAGGCAGCAATGGCATCAGCCACGTTCGGATGGTGCTTTTTACATGCTACCGGCACAGGAAGCCAGTCATGCGAAATTGACTCCAGGACTTCTGTTTTTAAGCCCAGTACTTATTCTGCAGGACTTTTTTGCCAGATTGCTAAGTTATAGGGACAACATCAGTTGTCAAACAATGGTGGAAGGACACAGACAGACAGACAGACACACACACACACATATGTATATATAAATATATGACGGGCTTCTTTCAGCCCAAGGCTATAGTAGAAGACTTCTCCAAGGTGCCTTGCAGTGGGACTGAACCCAGAACCATGTGGTTGGAAAGAAAGCTTCTTAACACAAAATCTTGCCTATGCTTATTATTGAAATTTACTGAATAAGTTTTTCTTAATTTCAGAGTTGATATTAACAAATATTAAAACGTGCACTTAGCATGGTTTTGAATAAATTCTTTCAATTGTGAATGTTTGATTCGCTTTCAATTATTCTAGCATGCTATACATTTTGTTCTCTATATAAATACAGTTATTGTAAATAAATGATCAAAAATGCATAAAGTTTAAAACATTTTAAAGCTAGATATCAGTTTTAAATATTAGCATTGATAGTTTCGAAACAAAAGCATATATGTAACAGAATATTCTTTGATAATGCTTGAATTTCATATTGCCAAGATATGTTTTTTTAAAATATGTTTCCATTGTTGATCCTTTAAAATCTGATTCTTATTTACAAGAACAGTCACACCTCTCTCTCTTGTCCTGTTCGTTAAATCTTCCAGAGTTCTCTCTCAGAAACTTTATCTGAGAGAATATTATTGACAAGGCTGCAAACGGCAATGAAGAGACTTTGACAAACCTAATTGATTGATTGATTGAAAGAACAACTAATCAAGCAATTGATTTGTTAATTGATTAAATAGTTAACCAGTTGGCAAATAAATGACAAAAAAAAAGTGAAATAGGACTTGTGCTTGTTATTGGCACAATGACCCTCCTGAGATACAAGAAAATTTTTGATAAATTTTAGTATCAAAATATGAAATTTGTTGCACTTTCAAATCTCAAAAATAAACCAAAATATAAAAGGTATCAGTCTTTATTGGTTGATTACATTCATGACTGGAGGCACAATGGTCCAGTGGTTAGGGCAGCAGACTCGCAGTCAGAGGATCGCAGTTTCGATTCCCAGGCCGGGCGTTTCCGTTGATCTGATCAACTGGGACCCTCATCGTCATAACCGATGGAGTGCCACATTTATGACTAAATCTGTTAAGACTGTTTTCTGTCTTAAGCAGCTGCTCAGTCTCTTAAAGCCACTATCAAACTGGATAACAGAGCACTTCATATACACTTCATATGAATTATAATCATTGTTGTGTTTGTCATCACCATTGTCACTGCTTTTACTACTATCCTCATTATCATCATCATTATATGTGTGACAGTTTAAAACTAGTTCTTTTTTAATCTAAATCTTTGACATCAGTAAAACAATGAGCAATGACTTCCTCTGCTGAAAAGGGGTTTAAATAGGATGAAGATTGTGTATGTTAGCCATGAAGTGGTATTTTTTTTAGTTGTTTTTATCTTTATGATACCTCTTGAACTTTGAAGGTATAGTATGACTAACTATACTTTATCCTTAGAAAAGATTTTTTGATCTTTGGTATTTCAGTTTAAGCTTTTCTCAAAAGAAGAAAGAATAAAAACATGTTAAAGGATTTTTTTTTATCAAGAGTTTTTAATAGAATTTAATAGATTTAGGTTTTTGTAAGATTTCGTGAAAACATTCTGAGAAATTAAAAAGGTATAAGTATCTAACAAGATTTCCACACAGCACTATCTTTCATGCTTATAGTTAAATTTAGTCTAAACTATAATATATCTATTCATTCTGAATATGTTCTGACAGAATTAAATGCAAATGTCTGATTGCTGTTGTTTCTCATCATTAGAGAACATCTACTTTTGGACATTATGTGTTTATCATCATCATCATCATCATCGTTTAACGTCCGCTTTCCATGCTAGCATGGGTTGGAGGATTTGACTGAGGACTGGTGAAACCGGATGGCAACACCAGGCTCCAGTCTGATTTGGCAGAGTTTCTACAGCTGGATGCCCTTCCTAACGCCAACCACTCAGAGAGTGTAGTGGGTGCTTTTACGTGTCACCCGCACGAAAACGGCCACGCTCGAAATGGTGTCTTTTATGTGCCACCCGCACAAGCCAGTCCAGGGGCACTGGCAACGATCTCGCTCGAAAATCCTACAGGAGCCAGTCAGGCGGTACTGGCAACGGCCACGCTCAAAATGGTGCATCTCATGTGCCAACCGCACAAGAACCAGTCCAGGGGCACTGGCAACGATCTTACTTGGCTTGCCGGGTCTTCTCACGCACAGCACATTTCCAAAGGTCTCGGTCAGTAGTCATCGCCTCGGTGAGGCCCAATGTACGAAGGTCTTGCCTCACCACCTCAGCCCAGGTCTTCCTGGGCCTACCTCTTCCACGGGTTCCCTCACATACAATTCCCTGATGTAAGGGGACTTTGAAATATCAGGATGTTTCAGTCTTATTGTGTCTCCTCAGTCAAAGATATCCCAGAAATCAACAAATAAATTATTTGATGATGCATGCAGAGCAGTAAGAATCCAAATAATGCATCCATTCTTAATACATTTTGGCCGATGCAAATGTGAATATCTGATTGCTGTTGTTTAATTGTCACCAGAGAACATCTGTTTGCTGATTTCTACAAAGTAGAGCCTGAAATCTTGTTAGAGTCATATCTCAGCCCTTTATACTGGTGAATTGCATGTGTTATGAATACATTGTTCAAAGGGATATGTTCTCTGAAAATGCCAAACTATGATAACCAAGTTTCATGTTCAAAACTCTCAAGAACATATTAAGAGTGGGTACGTTATCGTTTGGATTCTTGCTGTAGTGTGTGCACCTCATGGATTATTATGCTTTAGTCCTATTTTCTGTTTTCCTTCAGGTGACTTGTTTTTAGATATATATCTTTTGGCTGAGCTAAGTTAGAGTTTTTATTTTTATATTGGGTTTCAAGATTCTTAGCACTGTCTTATAGATCTCCAAAACTAACTATATGACAGCAGTATTTGAAATTCTGTATTAACAATAAAGATTCTATGCTGAGATATGTGTATGAGAATAAGGCCTTGGAAGATGGTTAGTGATCATCATCATTATCATCATTATTTAACGTCTGTTTTTCCATGCTGGCATGGGTTGGATGTTTTGGCCAAAGATGGAGAGCTGTATGAAAATGTTTAATGGTGGTGGTGGTGGTGGTGGGCACAGTTTGTAACATTTTCTTTCCTTTCTTTTCTCTGTCTTGTGAGTTACTTGGTGATCTCTCTAGTACTGGTGTCACAAAATAAATAAATAAATAAATAACACCCATGACTCACTATAAAGTAGTTGATGTTATGTATAATAGAAACCACGCCAAAGCTGACAAAGAGACCTGATGTAGCTATGCAGTTCGTCAGGTTCTGTCAAATCTTCCATCTGAAGCCAGCATGAAAAATGGATGTTAAATGATTATGATGATAATAGCACTACAATATCACATCAACAATATTCATTTCAGCTAACAATTATCATGCCTCAGATACACAGTCACATTAACCATTATGTAAAATCTGTATAACAGAACGTGGTTTTGAAGCTGTATTATTTTGCTAACTTTGAATGAACTCTAAGTTTACGATTGTATTTAATGTTGGAATTCACTACCTGACACATGACTTCCTTATTTTCTTCCTGAAATCCCCAAACTACTCAGTTTGGGTTCTTTAAATTCTGTAATTTCTTACAGCTCTTTCATTTCACTTTCATGCTTATATTTCATTTTGTTATATGAGAAAATATTTACAGAATTATCTAGTAATGTATATTTCAAGAACAGAAATACATTTTGAATATACATAAATGTAAGTTGGTTTATAGAGTTCTCCTTTAGCAGTTTATAGACTTCTCTGTTAACCTATGTCACTTAACAATAAATAAATAAATCAGATAGAGAGTAAATAATCATTGTCCTTCTATCTAAAGACATCAATTAATCATTTAGAAAGTTACACCTCATATCATCTTCTCTTTTATTTTTTATTTGGTGTATGTTCAGTCATAGCAAAAAAAAAAGAACTGATTTGTAATAGATATTTGCATTTTGCTGCAACACGATAAGGTTTAAATGTGTATTAAAATGTATTTTACAGTAAAAAAAAAAAAGAAAAAATTAATTAATTTCTATTGCCATGGTGAAATATTTACTTTTACATTAGAAACTATTTGCTTACTTAAAACCTGCTACCTTCTACTTTTATTACCTTCAAAATATCCAACTTGAAAGTTTAGACTGTCAACAAATAATTAATGTACATTTGTAAAATATGTAAGCTAAAACATTTTATATAGACAGAAATATTGTACATACATGCGTACACTCACAAGCAAATAAAAGCATATGGAGGTTGCTTTTTCTTATTTTTAATGATTTTAGCCAGGAGGGAGAGCAGCACCTAAAATCCTTTTCCATAACACTGAGACTGGTGAGGCGAATTATTCTCAGATAAGAAACCTAACTTGAGTAGTGAACCATGATACAGGTATCCAAGGATCAGATGGTGTTTTTAACTCTTGGTAAACCCTTAGGCTCTATACTAACCCCTATTCTCAATCCTTCTTTCTCAAAATGTCATCCCTCTGGAATACCCTCACCATTTAATCAAAGTCTCGTGTTTTAGAGAACTTACAAAAGTGATAGGCATGATTTTTTTCTTCAGACCAAACCAGTAATAAACGAACCAAAGTACAACAGAATTTGCTTTTATAACAATTATCTGATAATTGAACAGTCTGTGAAAGCTATATTTTATTTTCCGGGCTGAGATTCGAAACCAAATCTAAGGATTCTCCCTCGCTTGATCCACCGTTATTGGTTGACAAGGCATGAAAAATTTCTTTGTCCTGTAAGAAGTGACGGATGAGTTTCCACTCTACCTCCAACCTGGGCTGTCACGGAAAGTTCAGATGGACAACAAGTGACCTAAATAAGTACAAACTACTCCTATGGTATATCCATCCTTCTAGCTAGGATGACCATTACAAATATGGTTTCCTTAGACACATGCCTGTGAGCCAGATAAATGGCAAAGAGTAGACAGGCAGCATCATGATTGAGATAGAGAGCCAGATAGCACTTGGTTTTCCTTTGATGTTGGTCCAACACTCCTATCTTCATCTGCTACATCCCACAACATGCATTGAACCATCAACAACATCACATTTTGCTACACATCCTGCTACAAATCCATCAAATTCGTATGATTAAAGTGTATGAAATTTGTCAATTTTGTTATGTCTCAACGGGAAGTTTCTGAAACAATGATGGATCCTCCACCTGGTTACTTAACCTGTTAGAAATAACCACCAAATTCCCTCCAAGCCTCTCTTTATCATCTTTAAGAACTGATGTTGGTTTATTTATGTCCCTGTTCAGCAAATGAGACTGATAGAATAAGTATCAGGCTTACAAAAAAAGTACTGGGGTCAATTCATTCAGCTACAACCTTCAAGGTGGTGCCCCAGCATGGCCAAGGAGTGAAATAGGTAAAAAAAAAAAAAAGATACAGTAGGATAATATTGTCAGAAAATAAGGTGACATGGTCATGGTTGGAATGCTTTGATGCTAGGTCTGCTCGATTAGAGTTGATTTGTGACTGAACAATAATAAAAATAATCCTTTCTACTGTAAGTACAAGGCCTCAAATTTTGGTGAAGAGATTAATTTGATTACATCAACCCCAGTGCTTAACTGCTACTTGTTTAGTCAACCCCGAAAGGATGAAAGGCAAAATTGACCTTGGCAGAATTTGAACTCGGAATGTTGTTCGGCATGCTAATGATTCTGCCACCTTGCCGCTGTAGCAATAATAATAATAATAATAATAATAATAGTAACAGGAAGTTTATTGATGAGCAACTGAGGTTTTATTTTTATTCTCTGTTCTAATGAATATTTTATGATCTATTCAACCTTTTTATTGATATTTCACTTTCTGCCATTCTTAAAGAACCATGTCTCTAAAAATGATCTTGTTTACCAATTCAGACTGTTTAGCACAAACATTGTTAACTCCTTCAAGAAAGGTGGGAGCTTTTCAACTTCTCATAACTGCTCCCTCCATATTGTAAGGCTTCTCTTCTGTATCTCTCTGTATATATAAAGCTACATGTTACTGTCATTTCATGTTATTAGCTTTCTTAACCTTTTTATCAGCTTTACAGTGCTACTGACATTGTGTCTCATAGAGTAAGATATTTTTCTGGTCACATAGCTTTTAGATTTTATTATATCCATTGTCTCCAGGCCATATTATTTGTGGTTTCAGTGTGTGTATTTTTGTTGTCTATATTTTTAAGTTGAATTCTTTGTTTGGAAAGCTTCTCAGTCATCTAATTAAGAATTATATATTGAAACTTGTCAAAAGGGTGACTTGCTGAAGATAGCATTTATAAAATCTAAATGAAAAGGAGTATGACAATGCACCCCTCTCTAATGGTTTATATGTGTCTAACTGATATGGAAACATTTATGAAACAAAATACCACTTCTTTCTAAAAAGATTTTGTTATTTTCTTAATGTGAGGTAGGTAGTTTAATAGAAAATGATAATAGTTCTTGTGGTGGTAAGGTCAACAGTGATATAGATATATAGTATAATGTATTTATAGATTAACTAGTAGTGGATATCTCCCGAGCCATAGAGCCATTTCATAAACCTATCAATCTTTTTTTTTTTTGTTTCTGTTACTCACTTTCAATAACAATGTAATTAATTTCTATTTTATAAACTTAGGACTAAAGTATTTGGTTTAGCTATTCTTAAGGAAGCGAGATATTGTTTTGCGTGTCTATGTAATTGCAACCATCTGCTTTGAAAAAGTCAGAACCTTTAGAAACAAAAGTTATCATTAATAGCTCTATCATTTAAGAAATTATTCTAAAAGAGTAATGGCTTTTCTTTTTTCTTTTTTTTCCCTGTTGTTGTTGACATATTTTTCTTTCCTTGATAGCATCATGATACTATCACTCTAGTTTTTTTTTTTTTTCAAATTTATTGTTGGCTCTGTTTTCTATGGACCTCGATGAAAAGAAAATAATCTGAGTTGAAGTTGTATTTCGTCTTTTTGTCTTTTGTTTATTTTTGCGTATGCCATTCTTTATCAGTTTATGTGAACATCTCCCTAGCAGTCAATGTAATGTTACAGATACTGTCCTAGAACACCCATGTTGTAGAGAATATTAGGGCTCACGTTTTGATAAAATAGCTCACTGAAAATTTACGTGCATAAACTGATGAAAAATAGAATACATATGGAATAGTAGTTCTTGGGAAATGGTTAACAAAATATTACTGCCTGTCTTTTGCTATTATTTTTCATGTTAAAGTATTCAATGATCTTCAGCCGCAAGAAATTGTTAACAAATATATCACCAAAGGAAATTGTTCATAGTCGCCATCCACATGAAAAGTAAATATAAATAAATAAATAAATAGATAAATAAATGTTGGTGTTAACATACTTAATTTAAGAAGTATTAAATATTTCATTTGAAATAATTATACGGTGGAGAGAAGACATTAGCTCAATGACTAATATTGTTTTAACCATTTCAGGAAGTATGGGTCATAATTTTAAACATGTTTCAGTCTTATTAGATCTCTTCAAACTACACTGCAGTTGCCGAAATAAAGATGAGGGAATTATTTGGATTGTTACAATGGAAATGTTAAACTGGGGAAAACTTTTGGAATCAGTTGATATACAATGGAATCTTAACCAGCAGCACCAATTACTCTACTATGACAAGTGAATGTGGGGTGGGATGTATGGTTGTTTGACTTGCTTAAAATAGCAGCCAATTTTTTTTAAATCTCAGTTTACTGTTTTGTAGTTGTAGACACTTCTAAAAAAAAAAAAAAACAGGGTATAATGGATGGAATGCCTTTAATTATAGATTTTTCTCATTCATCTGGACCTGTGTTAAATGGCAACAACCCTACTATGAAGAATTAAAATGTTTGAAAATGGGCCACAAGCTTGAGGAGAAGAATGTTAATATCTTAAGATGATTACTTAAAGTTAAGACTTTCTAGTTGGATATTTCAGAGCTACCCAAATTCTTTTGCCTTAGAAACTATTTCTCGATGATATAAAATTAAAAAATGTTCTCATTCCAACAGGTAACAAAAAAACTTAAAAAGAAATCTTCCCATAACAGCCAAAATGTTTCTGTCATTTAACATTGGCAAGCGTTTGTGTATGTATATATATACCTACATACTTGATTGTGATTTTAACCAGCTTTTTGGCATTTATGGCTGGATAAAGGAATAAGAAACCAAATGGTTCATTTGCATGTGTTCTTGGAATGTAAATGGATCTCTCATAAATAAAAATATTAGTGTAATCAATAAAACATTACTATAAGAAACAATGTCTAGTGTGTGACTGAAGTTTATTACAAATTTACCCATTTTTTTTATTGCCATGTTTGGAACAGCTGCATTGTGGTTATTAACCTGGTGCCTGATTGCGGAAAGGATATGGACAAATTCAGAATACAATACTCAATATCAGTGCTAGATTAATCTTTTCAATTCAGATGCCTATGTATGAGTGGCTTACTTTGATACCCAAAGACCTGACCTTTTTTTTTTTTCTTCTGTGGGTTTTGTGTTTTGGTGGCATTTGCCTTATCTCTAAATTTTTAATCCTTGTAGTAGCAATATATTTATTTCTTTATTGCCCACAAGGGACTAAACATAGAGGGGACGAACAAGGACAGACAAAAGGATTAAGTCGATTACATCAACCCCAGTACGTAACTGGTACTTATTTAATCAACCTCAAAAGGATGAAAGGCAAAGCCAACCTCGGCGGAATTTGAACTCAGAACATAACGGCAGACGAAATACCACTAAGCATTTCACCTGGCATGCTAACATTTCTGCCAGCTCATCACCTTGTGGTCGCAATATATTAATTCTTTGCTTGTCCTCTGTATCACATGTGATTCACATGACGTATTTTCCTGGCATCTATGCATTATATACAATACATATTCCTAATTTTTTTGAACTACCAGAGTAACTTGAAACTTATGAAAGGAAAGCTTTATATACTCAAAACATATGGAACTATGGTTAGCTAAAAATCTGAAAACAAGCCTGGATGTTTAAGAAAAACTTATGAAAATGCTTTGGATAGGCAGGTATACTTTGTGTTGCATGTGAATATGCTTTCAAATTGCCAGTTAGAATGCAGAACACTTCCTTTTTCATTAATGAAGAGATTTAAACAAATTAAGACTAACAAAAGTTTTCAGTCTTTTATGTTTAACAATATACCAACTCTCTAACATATTGTTGCTCATTGATTCAATAAAATATAAGGTGAAATTTTTAGTTCATAGTCATTTTATGAATCACATCTTAATTTTACTTAATTTTACACCACTCGTCTCACATATAATTATATTTAATTTTATGAAACAGTATTTGACAACCAAAAAAAAAAAAAAATGGGTAATGCTGATGATCATCTTATTGTTTTACTAGCTTTAGTCATTGAACTGTAACCTTGCTAGGTCATTGCCTTCAAGGGTTCTAATCACATATATTAGGCTCATATAGTATTTCATTCATTTCATTGTTCTCATAAGATACGAAATACAATATGGACATTGACATGACGTAATCAGATATAAACACCATAGAATATTTAAGATCTTCTTGCTTTTCACATCACACTGATATAAACGTATATACATGTATACATATGGACATAGAAACACATACCAAATGAATTCCTGTAGTTGACTTCTATCAAATTTATCTCACAAAATAATGGTCAACCTGAGGCTTTGACAGAAGAAATTATCAGGTTGAGTAAAAAGTAAGCAACGTTTTGAACCATGAAGAATTTGTACCAGATTTTTGCAGAGTTTTGAATTTTTTTAAAAACATTTTTTGCAATTGTCTGATAATACAGACATAGATTTTGCCCAAATGCATCAATAAATTAACATTGATTTTTTTTTCACCATTGTTACAATCGTCTGAAATGGTGATATTCAAGCAATTTTGCTATTCAACTTCAAAAAAGGATGTAAAGCAGCTGAAACTGCTCATGCTATCAATGAAACATTTGGTGAGGAAATGACCAGTGGGTGGTCAACTCAAAAATGGTTTAAATGATTTCATAGTGAAGACCTGAGCCTTAAAGATTGTGAGCATAGTGGATGCCCACCTGTCATCGATGATGGACAATCAAAAACTGCCATTGAGAAAGATCCACATAAAACCACTCAAGAACTGGCAAAAGAACTTCAAGTTAGCCAGAAAACTGCCTGCAACCATTTGCATGCAATCGGAAAATAAAAAAAAAACTCAACAAATGGGTTCCATACGATTTGAATAAAAATCAGAAAATGCACAGATATGAAATTTGCTCATCACTTCTTCTCCATAACCAAACCAATCCATTTCTTGACCGTATTGTAACTTGCAATGAAAAGTGGATTTTGTACATAATAAAAAATGTTCTTTGCAGTGGTTGGACCAAAATGAAGCACCGAAAACCTTCCCTAATCCCAAGTTCTTCAAAAAGAAGGTTATGGTGACTGTTTGGTGGTGTATTGCTGGACTCATCCACTATAACTCCTTAAAACCTAGAAAAACCATTACTGCAGAAACATTTTGCTATGAAATTGCCAAAATGAACAAAAAAACTGCCACTCTTCCATCCCCAGAGGAGGGCCAATCATTCTTTATGGCAATGCTCGACCACATATTTCACTAATGATGTTCCAGAAGTTGAGGTAACTTGGCTATGAAGTTCTTCCCCACCCAGCTTATTCCCCAGACCTTTCTCCTACCAACTATCACTTTTCCAAGTGCCTTGACAGTTTCCTGCGAGAGAAAGAGTTCATCAGCTCCAGAACTCCAGATTTTAACGTCAATAAATTAAGTACCAGTTACGCAGTGGGATTGATGTAATCGACTTAATCCTTTTGTCTGTCCTTGTTTGTCCCCTCTATGTTTAGCCCCTTGTGAGCAATAAAGAAATAAGAAATAAGAAACGTTGGCACACCAGGCAAAATGCTTATCAGTATTTCATCTGTCTTTATGTTCTGAGTTCAAATTCTGCCAAGGTCGACTTTGCCTTTCATTCTTTTGAGGTTGATAAATTAAGTACCAGTGGCATACTGGGGTCGATCTAATCAACTAAATTTAGGGCCTTGTACCTAGAGTAGAAAAGATTATAATAAGATGACTATGTCAATTTAGCATCCCCACTATTTTTGTGCTTGAAAGAAGAATAGTTCCCTTCTTCAAGATGTGTGTGTGTGTGTGTGTGTGTGTAATAAATATATGATGTTGATTCAGATGGAGGAGGATGGTTTGTAGAATTTTAAATAATTACACTTTTTTTTTTGCAGCTCCTACTTTAGTGTAAAAACATCAATAGACTTGTCTCCACAGAGTTAAGTGATAGTAGGAAAACATATTCTTTATCTGACAAAATTTTTTTTTTTCTTTTCTGCTCTAATCTCTTAATTATGTCATCATAGCTTTCTACCCTTTTAACATGTTCCTTTACTGTTACTCTACAGATAACTTATTATTATTATCATTATTATTATTATTATTATTATTATTATTATTATTATTATTATTATAATATCTTTCATCTGTCATCATCACTCATTATATCTCTTTATTTTTTTTTTATAATTTTTCTAAATTGTTCTTCATTTTAAAGGGTTTTTTTTTTTTTTTGTTTCTTTTTCTACCTGGGAGGTCTGAAGTAGTTAGTTTCAGTTTAATGCTTTACCTATGATCAGAAATATTGGAGAATTATTTCTTCACTTTGCATAATCGAAAGTATTCTAATTACATTATTTATGTGAAAAGAACGTTTTAGTGTATCATTAACTTTTATTGCTGTGAAACTAATCCTTCATATTAAAAACAAACAATATAGAGAAAACAAATAGCTACACTTGTGTGATTTTTAGTTCATTTCATTTATTTGTTTGGTTTCTAACTTGATATATTTATTTTTGCAATAAATACTGCCTTACTGATTATAAAAATAATAAGACAATACATGAATATGGGTTTTAAATAAAATTTGCTTTCTCTTAGATTTAGAATAATCAATGGAAAATGGTTCTAATTAATATAAATTTTAATTTTCTGAATTGAGTGAGTACAGTTGAAATGATGCTGTAGCCGACTTGTGAAGTGTTGTTGTTTGTTCCTTCTCAAGCCATGCCTGGTTCATAAGGGCCGGTTTCACTAGCGTATAGGTTCCCCACCTGGACAGGACACTGGTCCATCACTGGTGAGCTGCTAGATGCAGGAGGTAAGAGTGAGCAAAAGTTCTGGCAAAGAATCAGCAGATGTTCGCCATTACCGTCTGCTGGAGACGTGTGCAGCTCAGGTGTTTCGCTCATAAACACACTCATCACCCGATCTGAGATCTGAACCCACGATCCCTCAACCACGAGTCTGCTGCTCTAACCACTAGGTCATGTGCCTCCACACTTGTGTAGTAGACTTAATCCATAATTTGATTTTACATCACCTGGTCCCAGGTTCCTTTTAGCAGAGTCCACTTTGTTACATGCATTTGAGGAAAGGGCAGCCTTCTGTAATGATGATACTAACACTCAATGCATGCCGTGAAGTGTTTGATGACTGAACAGAAATATTATGGGGTGAAGTAGACTCCTTTATCTTTCCAAGTACAGGGTAACATTTCTAGTGCTGGTGCTATGATAAAATGCACCCAGTACAATCTATAAAGTGGCAGGTGATGGGGAAAGATATGCAATCATAAACCATGCCAAAAATTGGAATGTATGAATGAGACATGATGATCCATGATTCATCTAGGCAGGCAGTAACTCCAAATAAAAATCAACTCAATCCATGGCAACCAGTCCAGTCCATCTCAGCATGGAAAAAGGATGTTGATTATGATGAGGATAGACTATTCAGCTAATATCAAATGTAGGCCACACATTTGTTTAATGTTTGCAATCAGAAATTATCCATAAATATGAACAGACTATGAATTAGCTGTTAAGATTTTCATGATCATAATTCTGTTTGTGTATAATGTAATGTCTATGTGGGTTAGGAGTGTTAGTTACATGGATTTAGGGATTGGGAAGAGCCATCCATTAACAAAGCAATAGATGTATGAATATTTGTTGACATATTGAGAGTCAGATACTTTGATAATCACCATATAAGGGTGTGTGTTGGGTGCATTACTGATGAATGAATAACAGAGAATAATCAGATGCTTAATGTATACAGTAAGATTTTCTAGTTGAATAAGGAATGAATTATGATTGTCTTTTGAATCAATCAAAAATACTTTGAAATAGGTTAGCGCATAGAGTAAAGAATAATGTTTTTACAATTTGTTGCTTAGTAATTCTTCTGCAGGTGCTTGAAATTAAAAGTTTCAGAAGTGTTGAGCCTTTGATATTTATGTCTGGTTTTATATATAAAATGCATTTTTAGTTTTTCATGTAAATTGGTTATTTTACATATTGTAACTTGTATGATTTTTGTTTCCTAATTGTTTTAGAAGGATGTTTTGGATGTATTCTAAAATGGTTAAGAGATAGAATATGTCTGCGTCTTCATACCCTTATCTTTCCATTTCTATTGTTGCATATTTTTGTTATTATTAGTGGAGGGAGAACTGAATTAAGTATAAAAAGATGTTAATAATTAGTGTTGCCAGTAAAATATTTTTAATGCTAGATTTAGTATTGTATTGTACAGCAAGAAAATTAGCACACACATACCCATCCATTCAACACATGCCAGCAAATCGACCCCAGGACTTATTCTTTGTAAGCCTAGTACTTATTCTATCGGTATCTTTCGCCAAGCTGCTAGGTTATGGGGACATAAACACACCACCATCAGTTGTCAAGCGATGTTGGGGGGACAAACATATACACACACATACATACATACATACATATATATATATATACGACGGGCTTCTTTCAGTTTCCATCTACCAAGTCCACTCACAAGGCTTTGGTTGGCCCGAAGCTATAGTAGAAGACACTTGCCCAAGGTGCCATGCAGTGGGACTGAACCCGGAACCATGTGGTTCATAAGCAAGCTACTTACCACACAGCCACTCCTATATTTAGTGGAAGTAATTGTATGGAGAAAAGGATAAAGTGAATTTAACAGTGTGCCTGATTCAGTGGGTGGAAGGCTGAGGGTTTCTTCCAGTTTGATAATAAAAACTTGTCAAGATGTATACACCTCAACAAGTTTCTGTTATTGAAGTGGAAAAACATAATATAGATTCCATGAACAGAATTATTCTCTTTCTCTTGAAACTTTTCTTAACATTTTCTCTCATATTTTCATTCTTATTTTTCCCTCAGAAGCAAGATTGCTGTGTTAGAGTTACTGAGAGATTCAATGATTTAGAAGATTTGTTAGATGCTAATTCAGATATATTAGCAAAGGTTTAATTTCTATGCTTCTTTTTAAATAAAGTCATTAACATAATTTTTTTAAAATTTATTTTCATTTGGCAGCACCGGATAATTAGATAGTTTGCATTGAAATAATTTTTTTCCATGTATTATTGGAAGTTTATTTTTAGTGAACAATTATAATTTTGACAGTATCTGAAATAATTTACCTCTTTCCATTTTCACATTTCAGCGTAACCTTCAGTTGTCTCAGCAAGTCCGAGAACTGAGTGAACAGATTAATCAACAATCGGATTATACCTCCAGCTTAGGATCAGCTTGTTGTACTTTGTTATGGAGAGTGTCACGTTCTGAGGAAAGCATTCAAGCCATACTAGTGGGAGTAAGTTGTTACCAAGATTTACTACTTAAAAATATTGCCTTTTTAAAATGTGTTTTCTTTTAGAAGAAAGAGGAGGACCCATACACTTTATAGGTCTCCCATGACTGAAGATCAGGCTTAACTGTGATGGTGGGAGAAATACTGGGGGTTAATATTTTGAAAGAATTTTTTTAGGTTATGGGTTAGATAAAAAAAACATTGGAAAAAGTCCAACAAACATTTTCTCTATTACTCAGAAATGATATTCTTACTGTTAATAATATAACTTGCATAGTTTCATAGAACTTTTATTGTAGAATAGGCTAATTTATCATATTTGAATAATGTTTAATGTTTGTCTAGTATCAGACCCTATCTTCTCTATTGATTGCATATCATAGACCATAGTTTGATGAACTATGTGTCACTGCTAGATTTCAATTGCTGATTATTCAGTGTCTTATTGACATCATATATTGACACTTACTGAAATCATTTAAGATTAGAAAATTAAAGTGAAGATTTAAACAACCGGAAAGCAAATTACATGTACTTCTTAATTTAAGATAAAGTTACTTGTAAATTAGTGCTTTGTAGGATCATCATAAACACAATGCAGCTGGTATAATAATTTTGGTTGATACAAATTAGCTTTTGAGTCAAAAACAAAGTAATAAAATGACCAGTTAAATCAAATTGATAAAAGATGATGCTTCATATCAAGATTACAAATATATTCTTATTGGCATAAGATGTTAATTATTTTTATAAGCTATGGAAGGTTGTAGTCTAGTATTTTGTGTGTGTGTGTGTGTTGAAAGAGGGATTGGGCGTGCATTTACAGCCATGTAGTAACTAAATAATAAGCATATATCATTGCAGAGCTGCACCAAAGAACACACTGTTATAACTAAAAAGTGATCCATGCATGAAACACTGCTGCAAATAATGTTAAAACAATTATACAAATCTAATTTAGATGCTCAGACTACCAAAGAAGATTTTAGACATTGTTAAATATTTATTGCACCACCTGGAAATAATAACATCTTTATTTCCAGTGTCTACATAGCTATGTAAATTTATTTTCCTCACCATGTAGGTATATTGGCTAATATTTAATTTGTTATGGGTTAGAATTTTTTCCAGTTAATTAATTATTTTAAGTTGCTTTCTGCATGAAACGCTAGCACTTACCAGTTTGCTAAAAGTATTTCCAGAGCATGCATCATCCACTTATATCATGTCTATATCAGTAAAACTTAACTCGTCAACTCACTACAGCCACTAATTTAACAATGTATTCTTCTATCCTGCCTCTATTTTCAAAAAGAGTGGTGGAACTATTCTCACATTGACTCAAACAGAATCCTTTCTCCATATGTGTAGGCTGTGTTGAAATTTAATTTCTGCTGTAACTCACATTCAGCTTGTTTCTCAAGTTTGCATGTTGTATAAAACAATCAAATTCAGCTTGTTGTTTTCCCATAACTCCTGAATCACTCTCTTTCAACTCACACTTAGTGTCACACAACTTACTCTTCATGCAAAGAAAAACTTCTATGTAAGCTAATATAGAAAAACAGAGGCATAATACAGTTCATTGTTAAGCTTGTGGTTGTAACATGCTGGTAAATGATGTTTTGCCAGCTGCTTCAGATATGAGAGCAGTTCTGTAGTATGAGATGCACTTCTGATTTGTCAGGGATATATATATAAAAAAAAAAAAATAAATAAACTGAAGTATTTCATGATCTTAAAGAAGAAGCCTTAGAATGTAGTTTCCATGACAGGTCATTAGAATTTGTGTAACTTAGCATTTTTTGCTCTGTGTGTGAAGGGTTAAGTGTTCATGAATAAGGAGAATGTGATACATATGTTTCCTTTATATGTGTGGTAACTGTGTTTCTGCTGATAAATGTGACTGGGTTTTTATCATGTCTGTAGTAAAAGTTGTTTTGTTCTCTAAAAGAAATTATGCATGTCTGGTTAAGTCTAATGAGTAGACAAAGCTCTCATTACAGTAATCAGTGGATCTGTTTTATATATTTATAAATGTTTGGGTATCTCTTCATAGAAACTGTGCACGTTAGGTTTTATAGTGAGCATAACTAGTGGTAGTTCATTTGTATTGTAAAAGCTGGTATTATATATCATTAGTGCCCCTGGACTGGCTCATGTGCGGGCGACACATGAATCTTTTGAGTGGGATCGTTGCCAGTGCCCCTGGACTGGCTCATGTGCGGGCAACACATGAAATCTTTCGAGCGGGATCGTTGCCAGAGCCCCTGGACTGGCTCATGTGCGGGCGACACATGATATCTTTCGAGCGAGATCATTGCCAGTGCCCCTGGACTGACTCTAGTGCGGGTGACACATGAAATGTTTTGAGCGGGTTCTTTGCCAGTGCCCCTGGACTGGCTCATGTGCAGGCGACGCCCCTGGGCCGGCTCTTGTGCGGGTGACACATGAGGTTTTTCGAGCGAGACCGTTGCCGGTGCCCCTGGACTAGCTCATGTGCGGGCGACACATGAAATCTTTCGAGCGAGATCGTTGCCAGTGCCCCTGGACTGGCTCTTGTGCGGGCGACACCTGAAATCTTTCGAGCGAGATCGTTGCCAGTGCCCCTGGACTGGCTCTTGTGCGGGTGACACATGAAATGTTTTGAGCGGGATCGTTGCCAGTGCCCCTGGACTGGCTCATGTGCAGGCGACACATGAAATCTTTCGAGCGAGATCGTTGCTGGTGCCCCTGGGCCGGCTCTTGTGCGGGTGACACATGAGGTTTTTCGAGCAAGATCGTTGCCGGTGCCCCTGGACTGGCTCTTGTGCTGGTGACACATGAGGTTTCTCGAGCGAGATGAGCGTGGCTGTTGCCAGTACCGCCTGACTGGCCTTTGTGCGGGTGACACGTAAAAGCACCCACTACACTCTCTGAGTGGTTGGCGTTAGGAAGGGCATCCAGCTGTAGAAACACTGCCAAATCAGATTGGAGCCTGGTGTAGCCATCTGGTTTCAGCAGTCCTCAGTCAAATCGTCCAACCCATGCTAGCATGGAAAGCGGACGTTAAACGACGACGACAACGAGTGTTTAAGGACAAACCTTGCAGTTAGCTTGTAATATGACAGAGGTATTCACACTGCAACCCTGTTACAACTAATTGTATCATTATTATGCCCAAAGAAGTGAGAATTGCTTATGTACCAGTTTCATTGAAGAAAATCTTCAGTCTAATACAACTAAAGTAAGTAAATAGAGAAAGTTATTAAGGTCAGAAGAACAAGGGGAACAGTATAAAAAAATGGGCCCAGACAGCGAATAAAATAACAACAGAAAGCATTGAGTACTTATCACTGTGTTCTTTGTTTAATGTTAAAAAGCCAAAATTTCCACTTATCATGGAAATCAAGTTTTCAAAATTCTGTAAAGGCCTCTTTTAGTTTTTATTTTTATTTTTCTGTAAAATAGGAGACAGTGAAAGAAAATTATCCTTTCACTCATATGAGAATTATGTTCAACTTATAAGTTTTTTTAGATGCAATGAAAAAAATAATACTCATTTACTCTAATTTTTGTGCTCAAAAATGGTATTAAAGATGAACACCGTTTGATACCTTTTGTGTCAAATATCTTATCAGCTGATTCATTATCTATCATCCTCCATATCTATGATAAAATTGTCTTTAACCCTTTAATATTCAGATTACTCTGTCAAATGTAATGCTTATTTATTTACAATGTTTTGAATTGATTGTACATCATCTCATAGCTTCAATATTTCAATAATGTGATTGTTTATTTCTAGGATGGTATTGTAGGGTAGATGTAAGAGGCCAGATCTGGCTGGTTTGAACATAAAGCAGGGATAATATTTGGGTTGGACACGGTTGGTTTAAATACTAAAGGGTTAATAGTATCCCTATATATAGATCATACATGTTCAAGAATTAAGGAAATTTCTTTAAGTTCATGATTTTCTTTGTAATCTCTTCTAAGATTTTCTTACAGATCTTTTACTCATTTCTGTGAGAATTTTGAATATATCCTTAAAAGTTGACCCACAAAAGTCCAATCACTGCAGTTAACATGAAGGTTAATTTTGACATGGAAATTCTTTGAAACTAAAAATTACAATTAATCATTTGGTGTTTTCTCTCTGAGAAAGACGATGCTTTCACACACATAAAATACTACATTTCTTTATAGAAATCAAAGTAATTTGGGTTATATAACTGTGAGATTGTGCAATGTTATTCAAAGGAATACCTTTGAGAACTTATGCTCATAGATCTTGATATTTAATCTATCAGTCATGTTTTGACACATTTAATCGTGGGACTTTTTTTGGAGCATTTGCACAGTTTGACATCATATATGATTGTTTATAGTGTATTAAATCATATATAAAAGATTAGTCAAATGGTTACTGTATGGCATGCACTGAGGCTATGTGTATTGGATATGTTCTTCTTCAGAAAAGTTATATTTCGTCATCATCATCATTTAAAATCTGTTTTCCATGTTGGTATGGGTTGAATGGTTTCACAAGAACTGGCAAATCAGGAGACTGCACCAATCCCTGTTGTCTGTTTTGGTTGGGTTTCTATGGCTGGATGCCCTTCCTAATGCCAACCACTTGACAGGGTGTACTGGATGCTTTTTATGTGACATGGATAACTTGCAAGACCTTCCTCCCCCACCACCTCAACTGAGAAGGGAATTAGTATTGAGGGAGGTAGCAGAAAAAAGGAGCCTTACATTAGAAGGGAAACATGGCTACTTCAGGTAGAGAGTGAGAAGAAGAGGGGAGGTGGGGATTCAAGAGGATGAGCAGGTGAGTTTATGAGATTGTGAAAGTAGAGTGGTAGATGGAGGGAAGGGGTGTAATGAGTGGACATAGGTAGAGGGAAGGGGTTTTGGGAAGGGGTTTTGGGAAGATATATTGTGGGAAGATCCATTATTCTCTGTTCGATGGATTTCCTGTCTTTACTGGTGCGAGTTGAAGGTCTGTGCATTCAATGAATTTTGATGAGATTGAAACAGGTGGAAATCTGAAGGTGCAAGGTCAGGTGAATATGCAGCTGCAAAACTTCCCAGCCAAGCCCCAGTAACTTCTGCCATGTCTGCAAAGAAGTGTGTAGTCTGGCAGGCATTGTTATAATGAATGACAATGCCCTTACTATTAGCAAGTGCTGGACACTTCTGGTAGATCACTGCATTTAATTTTGTCCAATTGGTCACAGTACACATCCAAATTGATGGTCCTGTTTATGGGAAGAAGCTCTTAAAAGACAACACCCTTCCAATCTCATCAAATTGAAAGCATAACCCACTTTCGATGAAGTAACAAATTGCAGATAGAAATCTGTTGGGCAAAGTTAGCTTTATCCAACTGATGTAGAACTCAGTCATCAAACCTGCTGACATGACCAAGTTGATGCAGTTGGTTTTCAACATTTGATTTGGATATTTGGAGAATATCTGTAATCCTTCTGGTCATATAACAGAGTTTGGTGTTGCTCTTAATCTCAGCTGGTTGGACAGTCGTGCATCTTGAACTGAAAAATTTCCTGGTTAAAATCTTGAAAACCACAGCTGACACACATGTTCCCTAACAGCAGTCTCCCTGTATTCAATGCATATCCTCCCTCAGGTTTTCGCCACTTTCTTGCCTTTTTTAAAATAAGAAAGCTCGAAGTGTCGATAATGTTCATTTTGGTTCTCCAAATACATAAAATATGTGTCTTGTTGCAAGTTTGCATTGAATTATGTTGAAGAGTTAAGTAGCTAACAAGTGTGCATATGCAAGAGGCAGACTGAAGTGAGCAGCTTTTTAGAGTGCATGAAGTTTAGTGTTGGCAAAAACTGAATGTACTTTTTGGTCAGCCAATTAGAATAGTGCAGAAAAAGTTCAAGGAGATATTATCTCTACTGACAAGGGATTTCTCTTCCTGAGTGAAGGGTGGATTGTATGATGCATGTGTATGAACTGCAATGCTGCATACTAGTGAGACATGGGTACTGAGTGTAGAGGATATGCAAAGAGTGTTAAGAAAGTGGGGTGAGCATGATCCACAGCATGTGTACTGTTATTGTGTAGTTATATGCACGCATCTTGGCGCAGGAGTGGCTGTGTGGTAAGTAGCTTGCTTACCAACCACATGGTTCAGGGTTCAGTCCCACTGCATGGCACCTTGGGCAAGTGTCTTCTACTATAGCCTTGAGCCGACCAAAGCCTTGTGAGTGGATTTGGTAGATGGAAACTGAAAGAAGCCCGTCGTATATATGTATATGTATATATGTCTGTGTTTGTCCCCCTCAACAACGCTTGACAACCGATGCTGGTGTGTTTACATCCCCATAACTTAGTGGTTCGGCAAAAGAGACCAATAGAATAAGTACTAGATTTACAAAGTATAAGTCCTGGGGTCGATTTGCTCGACTAAAGGTGGTGTTCCAGCATGGCCACAGTCAAATGACTGAAACAAGTAAAAGAGTAAAAAGAGAGAGTATCTCTGATATCCAAGTGGCCAAAACGTGTCAGCAGAAGGGCACCCAGGGGTCATGAACTGGATGTGGCACGGCCCCTTTAGAATGTAAGAATTTAAGGGCCAAAACACTTGCTTGAGGTGAGTTTCTTCTCTGAAGATCTGCTGTTCAGTTTTCTTGTGTTTCTTACCACTATACAATGTAGAGAAAACATCCCTGCTGTGCACTGTACCTATGTTATGACAAGTTCTACCAATCTATTGAATTCATTACCTTTACTCAGGGTAGATAGAGATCCACTCTGTCGCCATACAGAAATATAACTTTTCTGATGTGTAGGAAATAGGAAATGTAAAGTTGTGATGTTTATACTTTTCTAAAATACATTATTAGTGTTTATGACCTCAGTTTACTTACCAAAGCCAAACACTGCTTATTCTGCTTCAAAGAAAATATTGACTCTTCTTTGATAGTTTTTGTTTCTTTTCTTCCTTTGCTTAATGATTCTTTTCATTATTTTTTTTCTTTAGTTGTCTTTTGGCAGCTTCAAGGTGATACTGTACATTACTCTATAGAAACGCTGCTCATAAATGTATACAAATACAATGTGTATGTATACACATGAAAACAAGAGTAAAATGTCTTCAATCGATATAGTATTGTATTTTAGCAATAAATACAATCTTCAAGAATATCGAATTACAAGAGAATTTATTATTTAAGCTGGAAAAGTATAGAAGACAATGTGTACAGAAAAATAAATCTCTTCTTTTTTAAGAACCTGTGGTTTGTCATAATAGTTTTTGTTTTTTTTATGAGCAACAGAACACAAAGTTGCCTTTGATAGATTTCCTAAAATTAGCTTATGATAAATTAGTTTGTGTAACAAGCACTCATTCTGACACAGTAAACGATACTGTTGAAACAGAATGCACCTCATATATTTGATTGTTGGCTTACTTTGTAATATATAAGTAAGGCTTTTCATCTCAACTTCAAAATTTGTGAAACCAGTTCTTCAGATGTAAGTTATAAGTGTAACCTATTTTTTATTAATATTACATTCATAACTATGAAGAATGCATTATAGATTCAATTATACTTTTACGGACATGATGAAGAAAGAAGTTTTAAGCATTTATTAGCTGTTCATTAATCAAGTTGATATATATTTATTGAGAAAATTTGAAAAAAATTACTGAAAGAGTATGCTTGAAGACATTAAGAGGTATATTAGACAGAGGCAGTAAATAGAACATTATCTTTTGTCATGTAAATATATTGAGCATAAAAATTTTTTAGCACTTGGAAATGATAAATTTGTGTGGATTTTACTTTATAACACTGATCAGCTTCATATGGTTAACAATAAAAATTACATCCTTTAATTAATCTAATTTATGTTTACAAATAATTCTAATTTGATTCATTACATTCTTTAAAAAGTTATTTTTTAAGTGAAAATACTTATTTTCAAATAAATAATTAATTTGTCAAAAGGTGATACCCATGATCTTTGTAAGCAGGTAAAATTGATATTTTGATGCCTGTAAGCAGACAGGAGAAAGAAATGTAAATTAGAAGTTTAAATAAAATTATATATAGATTTAAAAAAAGATCTTGAAATTAATTGTTGTGCTAAAAATATCTGTGATGAATTCAAAATTCTTTCATTTTTTTTACCAGTTACAGTTAAATGGACTGTGGCCAGGCAGAATACCACCTGCAAGAGTTTAGTCAATCATTTCAACACTAGTGTGTATTTCAATCTGATATTTATTTCATCCACACCTATTTGTCAAAACCATTGAGAAAAACCATAAAAATAAAAGAACACTACAGAAACATCACTAGTTTTTAGATAAGTGTAAATTGTAACACACACACACACACACACACACACACACACACTCTCACACATCATGCTCCTTTCTATTTCTATTTTGTTTTCCAAGTGGGCATTGGTTAGACTTGTTTTCTGAGGTGGTGTTTTATGGCCAAGTGTCCTTGTTGCCACATACAACATTGAGACACAGTGATCCAATTTTATGCCAGGATCATCAATCATCATCTCACATCATATCTCCTTTCCCTGGTCACATGAGAGGGATGGTTCAACAACATTCAATGAGCCAGAGGACCACATCTTGTTCTAGTGTCTCAGTTTTGGCATGGTTTCTACAGCTAGATGCCCTTCCTAATGCCAACCACTTTACTGAGTCTACTGGCTGCTTTTTCATGGCACCTGCAGTTACAGTGTAACTTGCAATGACTAAATAACACCTTCAAATGATGGGAGTAAAGATGGATGTGACTTTATGTGAAGTATTCAGCATTTAGTGTGATAAAAGGGACAGGATCATGGCTTCCCAACATAATGTGAAGTTGCATGGGAGTAAATGAGGTGGAGATGGAAAGAGATATAAAAATGGTGGTAATATGGTGGCAGTGTACACTCAAGGTACAAAAGGGTTGATGGAAGAGAGCATGGGGATGGAAGGTCTGGACACATATGTGATGTGTGTGTGTGTGTATAACTTTAGCTGCCACTCACTAGCATGTATGGCTTAGTAAGATGTACCATGCTTTGACACATTTAATCGTGGGACTTTTTTTGGAGTTAATGTTTTATGAGAAAATTAGACTGATAGAACAAAGTTTTATTGTTCTTCATTTTAGCACTTATCTTTTTTTTTTTGTCTTTTTGCTCCTTATTTTTACATTTCTTAATCTTGTCTAACTGCTTATTTCTCTCTTATGAAATTGTAATGGAACTATTGACACACAGTTTCTTTATGAAAATGTTTGACTTCAAATATCTGAATTTATTATTATGGTCATGGGTATGCTTTTCCTTTTGTGCATCTCCTTGTTAACTAGACAACACAGTCTAAACCCCAGATCACCATCATCATCATCATCATCATCATCATGTTTTCCATGCTGGTATGGGTTGGACGGTTTGACCCAACTTCCGGTCTGTTTTGGCATTTTTTTCTATGGCTGGATGCCCTTGCTAATGCCAACCACTTTACAGAATGTGCTGGGTGCTTTTTATGTGGCCAGCAGTTTTGCAAGGAGGAATAAAGCTGATTGCTTAACTGATACTTATTTTATCAATCCCAAAAGTATGAAAGATAGTTGACCTTGGTGGAATTTTAACTCAGAATGTATAGAACCAGAACAAATACTACTAAGCAGTTCTGTCTGATACATTAACAATTCTGCCAGCCTGCCATCTTATATATCTTCTTATCAATCTGCTTCTATTATGGCTTCATGGAACATTGCTCTTCAGCTCAAGAGATATTTCTATGCCTGTAAATGATTTCAAGCAGGAATACCTTTTGCTGTTTGTGAACCAAGCTTCCAAGCTTTTTCTCTACTTAAGTTCATTCGATACTCTCGTATTTTCTCTCATATTCAAAACCATTCCATCTTTCTGTTTATGCACTAAACACTCCTCCCCAGAGCTGTAAACCTCATAAATAACCTCTTTTTCTACCTTCTTCCCACAGAAGTTAAAACTAGGCATTCGTTGCATTGATTTCACCAGTCTGGTTGAGGGGATGATCAATAAAGGTTATGGGCAGTGTTTCTCCATCTAAAAAATGAAAAACACAATACTAGGTTTTGATCTGGGATTTCTAGTATACAATTTTCTGGTTTCATATCTGCTGTGGGCCAATATTACTTTCTGAAAAACCAACTTAACCCTTTAGTGTTTAAACCGGCCATATCTGGCCCAAATGTTCTACATGTTTTATATTTGAACTAGCCATATCTAGCCTTTCACACCTAACCTACATTGACATTCTAAAAATAAACAATCACATCATTGAAATCTCAAAGCTATGAGATAATGCATAATTAATTCAAAACAATTTAAGTGAAAAAGGATTACATTTAACAGAGTAATCTGAAAATTAAAGGGTTAAACAACTTCCTGATTGGTCATTTGTGTGCCTTAGCTGACACTGCCTTTCAGAAATATAAGGACATCACCTAATCTTTCCCCTTTCCATTAAAAAACATCAGTGGCAAAAGGGGTTGGTTTTTGTGTCTTATCCGAGTAAATGTCTTTTTTTCCTGGATAATTTTTCCCAGTGCTCAGAACTCTGTGAAGTCGTTTCTTTTGGCTTAGTGGTGTAAGATTAGCAAACTAATGTTCCTTGTGTAGCAGCAATATACATGCTTGTAGCAGAATTGAGCTCGCAGCCTTGTTGGCAATAGTCCAGAGCTTTAGTTGTAGAACAAGTTAAAAAAAAAAACAAAAAGAAGAGACTGTTGTCCAAATCAACTCAGTCGATGTTTTTAAGACTGTTTTATGCCTTGATTACTCCTTTTGTTACTTTTTAATGAGAGCTGTTTAAATGTGACATTTAGCATGGTGGAAAAAGTTGTTCTGTGAAGGGAATAATAATGATAGCTCTTTGCTGAGTTATCAAGTGTGGAGTTAGACAGGAAAAGGTTAGCGAAGAAATTATCTTTAGTGAAAGATATTTGATAATAATTATTGGAAAGGAAAGGACTTGAGAAATGAAGATCAACAGTCATCGGACCTGGTCAGCATTTATGAAATATACACTTTGAATCTTACAACCTCTACAGTGTGAATTCTGGTGGTTTTATTTTGTTTTGTTTTTTTTGTTCTTATTTGCAAGGGAGATGCTTATTCTTCAATATGTACTAAATATTAGATTGGGAAACTCCCTGAAAGATAAGAATTGTTTGATCTTGAGCATTACTTTTTAGAAGAAAGAACACTGTTGTGAGTTTTATTGTTTTCTTTCTTTCCTTTTCTTATTTAGATTTTGGCTCTGTAGTGCAGTGTTGTATATCAGAAGTTTGGTTGCATGTTAGGCAGTTTAAAGAAGCATTCCACTAAAAAAAAAGTGGGAGATTGATATATAGACGGAGAGAGGTAGATTGACATGTAATAAAATGGAGGAATAGATAAGTAAATGTTAAATAATTATAATAATAAGATAGTTGGTTGGGATGAGTAAATAATGAGAGGCTGTAATCATGTGATAGTTGGCATTAATCAGAAGATGGGGATGGAGGGGTTGGCCTGGAAATTTCTCAGGCTTGGCAAAACAGCAAGAAATAAAACATTAAAGCCAACAGACAATAATTATTGCAATCGTTTCATCAACAAGAAAATATAACTGCTAAACTGAAAAGATGCTTAAAATTGTATCTCATAGTTTTTTCAAACACAAACAAAATGTTTGGTCTGTTATATTTTTTTTGCTTTGTTACTTTAGTTAAGGTTAGCTTAAAGAGGTTAATTTTGTTGATGCAAAACAAAAAAAAAAAAAACTTAGTTTATATATAGTTCTTCAAAAAAAAAAAACTGCTTTAATAATACTAAGTAATAAGTATTATCTGGAAGAGCTGCTGATAATAGTAAAGTCAGTATTGTGTGATTATATTCTTTTTAGCTAGAAATGTTTTTTTCTTTTTGTTTTTTTTTTTGTTCCAGGGCATTTAAAACTTGTGTGAATGTTGCTTCACAAGATGAAGATCCTCAGAAGCATTTTTTTTTTGTTAACACTTACCCCTCCACCTCTCCCACTTTCCGTG
This sequence comes from Octopus bimaculoides, assembly GCF_046866305.1. NCBI lineage: Eukaryota > Metazoa > Mollusca > Cephalopoda > Octopoda > Octopodidae > Octopus > Octopus bimaculoides. The sequence goes on from NC_142932.1 coordinate 31,975,337, forward strand.
TACAGAGATGACTGAGAAAGATGAGTAGATGATATTTTAATGCTTTCTTTCTTCTATCACCAAAGAAGTATTTTCAACACAGTGGAAAGGAGCCACAGCTTATGATTATTACAGAAATAATGGTGTGATGGCAGTTCTAGTGAAAATATCTATGACTGCCTAATATCACAAAGGAAATGTAAACAATAAAAATAAAATAAATTAAAAAAACAAACAGCAGAAAGCAATGTAGACTCCACTCAAGCAGTAGCAGGATATGGGAAGTGATAGAGAGGAATATTATCTCATAGAAATTTTTAATCTATTTTTGTTGTTTTAATGTTGCTTTCGTTTCTTCATTTCTGTCCATTCCCCCAACTCTTTGTTGTTGTTGTTGTAGGTTAGAACCAAGCCAAAGCTTTCCAAGTTGACTTATTATCAAAGGTGTTCTTGCCATGACCCTCACATCTCACCCTCTCCAAAAAGTTCTTATAAGTTCTTTTCAAAGATTATAAGCAGGATATAATTCAAGGCTCGGCTCCCTCAATGGCCTCTTTTTTTTTTCTCTCATGGTAGTAAACTTTGACATACATTTATAAAACAACACCATCTAACTATTGAGTACTTCTGATGAGATCTCCTCTGTTGCAAAAAAAAATCTTGTAAAGATTCCAAAGAGTGGTCGATTGGAATGTTGATTACTTATTTAGCTCTCACTGTTATAGAGTATACTTGACTAAACAGTTTCCAAGTAGGAGTCTTCTACTTGAGAATTGAGGATCCAAATCTGGGGTCAATGTCCTTTAGAAGCTACTTTGAAAGTTGTCACATAATCCTGTATATATTTTTTTTCTACTTCCTGTTATGAGAAACTCGTTCAAGGTTACTGGAGACCAGATGGAGCTCTACTTAGTGAATAACATTCAAGTTTGCAAATCCCTCAACTCCTTATCACATTACAATGATAAACCCTCCCTTACTGATAATTCTTATTCTTCATTCATCATTCTCATTAGCTGCTCTCTTTTGTTCATACATACATACATACATAAATACATTACTGCAACAATAATGGACTATATTTTTCAAAATGTGTTATGTATTATGGCACCACTGTTACAGGGTACCCATTGCCTTTCATGTGACACCTCCTAAACTTCACATTACTTACATTACATAATTTTACATTACATTTTAAAGATCACTCCCACTCTACGCAGCTCATTTTCCTGCCATATGGTTATTGGTATAAATCACTTCTCTTCTGTGTTTTTATTAATCGTACTAAAGAGATAATCTCATTTAGGAAACTTCTATGTGGTAGTTCGACCTGCTAGAAATAGCAGTCAAATCTCCCTCAAATTACGGTATGCCAACATGAGAAAAGGACACATTAGAAATGTAGTGTGTAGTACACAATACCAAGGGAAAAGCTAGGCTATGGGATGTTCATTGCTGGAACCTTTCATCATAGGTCTTACCATTTTACAAAACAGTAATCTGAGAGGACTCACATAGATATTCAAAGTACTCCCCATTCTCTTATATAGCAATAAAATATAAGTACAGGGATTCACCAGTTGACATGGTTAATTTGCTCCATGAAAAGACCATGCTATCTGGATGTAATCATATATAAAACCTACAGTAATTGGACCTTTCAGAATACTTCACTGAATTTTTTTTAATGTATTTTTCACCATGTTTCTATGTAAGAGAACCTCAAATGGATTGTGGATATGTGTTCACAATTCAACAGTCTATTAGAAATATAAGGTACAGGACTGACTATGTGCTTCCCAACCAAGTGGTTTGGAGTTTATCTTCATCTCTGCTGGATGCTTGACTTGGTGGACAAGGATATGTTTTGGAGGATTCTGGAGCAATGAAGTACCTCCTTGACTTATTGGGCTGATGATGGCCTTGTACGCTGGAACAGTCAATGCAGTTCAGATTGGGGGGGTTCAACATCTGACTTTTTCCCAGTTAGATCTGGGGTTCATCAGGGTTATATCTTGGCTCCTGCTCTGTTCAATGCCTGCATGGGTTAAATACTTGGTTGATAGGTGGTTCGATCAAGTTGTGATGCCCTCATTGGTAAAACTAGGATTACAGACCCAGATTTTGTTGATGACATAGTTGTTCTTGTCGAGTCTCTGGATGCCTTAAGGAATGCTCTCCTTTCACTGCCAAAAGCTACTGAGAAGACCCTGGCTCTTTATGTACTCATTCATGTGAAGCAGACTCATGTCCAAAAACTTTTCAACCATAGTCATCCTTGTGTTGTTTGTTTCTTTTTCGCTTTTTTTTTTTCAGACTTTACCCATTTTAAGAGACTAGTGTTTTATATAAGGAAAATTTTATTGCTATTTGTTACAGGTCAAAAAAAGACACAGAGGCTTGTAAAATGAACAGTTTTGAAGTTTTGTGTCATTTAATAAACTATTGTAGAAAAGACATTTACAGTCAAGCTCTATAACAATTTAAATTAGAATTTGTTCTCATTTGGTTTTTTTGTTGTTTTTTCATATCTATTATATTAGTTGAAATAAGTTAGTTAGCTGAAAATATAATTAATTTCATTATCATGTTTTTATTTCTAAGTTAACATGACCAAAATATGTAGGGCGTTGTCATCTTAAAACTAGTGAGAGTTATTTAAAAAATGCTTTGTTGGTATAGTTAGATTATTGTTTTTTTATGTTTACTTAAGATATTTTGTTTATTAACTAAGTCATTTAACACACATACACTGAATACAAAGATGACTAGTTTGTCAGTATACATATCAAGATGGGTTTTCTTTCTGTTTTTTAATTTCAATTTAATGAAGTTGAAATCTTTTATAATGCAAACAGTTGATTTCTGCCACAGAAATATTTTCTTTTATTAATCACAGTTACATTTTGAGCATATAAAATTATTTAATTATGGAGAACTATTTTTACATTCAGTATTTTATAAAGAGTTTTCTTTTTCACAACTATTTATTCTTTTGTTCTTTTACTTGCTTCAGTCGACCCCAGGATTTATTCTTTGTAAGCCTAGTCCTTATTCTATTGGTCTCTTTTGCTGAACTGCTAAGTTACAGGGACGTAAACACACCAGCATCGGTTGTCAAGCAATGTTGGGGAGACAAACACAAACACACAAGCATATACACACATACATACATATATGCGACAGGCTTCTTTCAGTTTCCATCTACCAAATCCACTTACAAGGCTTTGGTCAGACCAAGGCTATAGTAGAAGAAACTTGCCCAAGGTGCCACACAGTAGGACTGAACCCAGAATCATGTGGTTGGTAAGCAAGCTACTTACCACACAGCCACTCCTGCACCCATTTCATCATAGCTTTACTCAAGATGTAGTTTAACAACAGCCAGATTTCAGTTTAAATAAATTGCTTATAACATTGTTGATATTTGCATATTTAAAAAAAAAAATCTGCAAACAGGAGTGGCTGTGTGGTAAGTAGCTTGCTTACCAACCATATGGTTCTGGGTTCAGTCCCATTGCATGACACCTTGGGCAAGTGTCTTCTAGTATAGCCTCAGGCCGACCAAAGCCTTGTGAGTGGATCTGGATGGAAACTGAAAGAAGCCTGTCGTATATATATATATATATATATATATATATATATATATATATATATACATATACATATATGTATGTGTGCGTGTCTGTGTTTGTCCTCCCCAACATCGCTTGGCAACTGATGCTGGTGAGTTTACATCCCCATAACCTAGCAGTTTGGCAAAAGATACTGATAGAATAAGTACTATGCTTGCAAAGAATAAGTCTTGGGATCGATTTGCTCAACTAAAGGCGGTGCTCCAGCATGGCTGCAGTCAAACAACTGAAACAAATGAAAGAAAGTAAAAGAAACAACTTATTCTGTTGTGGTTATGAGTAAAATCTTTTCTAAATAAGAAACAAGTGCATGTAGTATTTTATAATATAATGCTATTAACAACAGCTTACTATCCATTGAAACTACATTAAACATATGCCTACCATTTTGAATAAGGTAACAAAATAAATAATATAAATAAAAGATAAACAAGAGTACATTTATGTCTTCATTAAGCTGTAAACACAAGATAAGCATTTTTCCTCACTCAACAATTTTTCTCTTCTGATCAAAAGTTTTACTGTCAAAACACATAATCTCTTGTTAGAAATAACAAATGGAGTTGCATCTTAGTCAAGTATCAAATCACCCAAAGAACGACTATCTAGAGCTGTAACAGTCATTGGAATTCCCTCTCCTATTTTAGGCATCACTATTGTATTTTCCTGTAATTTTCTTGATTACTTTGAGTTAATTGTTTTCTTTCGAGATTAGCTTTGTTTGTTGTTGTTGTTTTTTTTTTAATGTTCATCAGTTTCTCAGTAGTATTAAAATATTATATTCATTGACAAAAAGATTTTTGTTTGAAAATTATTTTTTAAAAATGAATAAATGCAATGAAAATCAGAATTAAAATAACTTGATATTATTTTTAAAATTATAAGTGCGTATTATTATTTGGATGAAAGACCGATTATTTTTGTGGGGAATGGTTCTAATCTTTTGAACTGATGTTAGCTGTTGTGTGAAGTGGACACCACTCTCTGCAGCAACCTTAACCTGTCTCTTCAGTTGTGACTCCTTTCTTTGTCTCCTCATGAGATGTTTCTGAGTAAATGTCAATTGTTGTTGCAGAGAAGCCTGCATGTTGTTTGATTATAAGGATTTAAACTTGTGCAGGAAGTAATGGGATCTTTACTCTAAGGAGCATAACTTGTCCTGATGCAAATGCTGCTTTGAGACAGATGCTTAGTGAACACGCATCAATAAATTTTATAACAGCCGAAGCAGGTCTGTAGTATGGACTGGAAATGCTATGTCTTTCATCATCATTTTGACATCCACTTTTCCATATTTGCGTGGGTCGGATGGAGTTTATCGGGGCATATTTTCTACGGCTGGATGCCCTTCCTGTCACCAAACCTTGTCTGTTTTCAAGCAAGGTAATATTTCTCCATGACCAGACATGTTTTTGCTGAGTACTGGAAATGAACAACACTGCTTCTATGACAATGATGCTCATTTACAACTAACACTTGGAGACATAGATGTATACATGTACACACACACATGCACACATGACAAGCTTCTTTCTGTTTCCATTTACCAAATTCTCCCACAAAGCTTTGGTTGACTTGGAACCATAGTAGAAAACACTTGCCTAAAGTGTAACGCAGTGGCACTGAACCTGAAACAGTGTAGTTGGGAAGCAAACTTCTTAAACACAACATGCCTGTAACTCTCCTGAAAAATGAAGAAAAGGAACTTAAATTCAAAAAGAAAAATTATTGCTCTGTCATACATCCATTTATTTACAGCTTCAGATGTTGATCCTTACAGAGGAAAATTTTGGTGGAGGGGGCCCAATCGATTAGATCGACCCCAGTATACAACTGTTACTTAATTTATCAACTCCAAAAGGATGAAAGGCAAAGTCAACTTCGGCGGAATTTGAACTCAGAATGTAAAGACAGATGAAATACCGCTAAGCATTTCGTCCAGTGTGCTAATGTTTCTGCCAGCTCACCGCCTTAATAAGAAAGTATATTGTCATGCTAATGTAAAAAGTACATTACTTAATGTGGTTTTAACAAACTTATCTCCGTTTGTTAAAATTGTTTCAAAAATGATTGCTTTTAACCCCTGACACAAATACTCTCTGGTTTTGTGCTTTTATTCTTGAAACAGTTAAGTATTACGAGAGGCTTAAAGAAATAGTAACTTTCAAAGTAATAAAAGTTAAATGTATCATAAATATCAAAAAACATTAAAAAAAAAAACAATACTCACAGCCCTCACTGAAGAAAGGTGGAGCAATGTCTTAGTATTTGTAAAGCAATACAAAATTTAATAGAATCTCTTATGTAATATTAAGATTTCAGTCCAAAATATGAACATAAATTTGAACACTTTAATATTTAAGAGCAAGTTGAAGTTCAAAGGGTTAAATAATATTCCACACTAGATTCATATCCTTACATCTATAAGAAATTTAAATAAGATTTGTAAGACCTTGTTACTTACAATGCTTATTTCATACTTCTAACTTTGAGAGTTTCAGATGCTATTTATCTTCAACTTTTTTCCACTTAATAAATCAAATGTTTATTATGTGTGTTGATATAAGATTATATTTGTTTTTACACTTAAAAGGGAAAATGACAAATTGCGTTGTTTAGAATCAGCCCCTATAATTGCCCTGCAGCATTTTGCCTTTCCGGTCTCTGTTGCTGAAGAAGAGAAAACCACTCCAAAATGCATGCATCCAACAGTCTGGTTAGAGGACATTGTGGGCTAACTCGACGTGATTTCTGTTGACACTGAGAAATATTCTCCATGACAAAATGCAGTGAATAGCTTTGTCACAGGTTCAAATATTCCTCGAGCATATTTGAATTTGTAACAAGTTTGTATTTATACACATCACTGCTTAACACTGCCCCCCCCCCTATTTTAGACACAGAATATGAATTGCCTTGAAGTAAGTACTTTTGAATTACGTGAATTCAACATCTCTCTCTTTCCCTCCCTCTCTCTCTCTGCCCATAAATGAAGACACATAATAGGAGTCTTATGACTCTTTAAGATAAGATTCTTCTGACTCTCAGTGCTATTCCTCTCAATTTCAATACCATTAAGCAATTGAAACCATTATTGAAAAATTCCTATAACACTTTTAATTAGTTATTTTCAGTAATAAGTCTTTAAAAATCAGTTATATTGGCTGTCTTTTGTATGAGAGATAAACTTTAGAATACTAAACCAAAATACTCTCCTTGATTTTAATGTTAGTGAAGCCCTTCAATAAAAAACACTTTGAAATCTGGTTGTGTTAATTTATCATGTGTTGTGTTCTGTTTAATCTTCCGGATTCTGAACTTGCTATATCAGTTGTGCTTTCTTTGACCCTAGACTTTTTATCAATAAATGTTTGTTATTGTCAATTGCCCTCATCCAAATCATTCCTAATCAAATGATGTAACCATCTATTCCACCTTTTTGTTTAAATCCAGTGACTTGTCTCTATCTGTTTCCATTTATGAAAATCTCTTGCACCTGAGAATAAGATAGTAGTTAATGATCTAAGACCTTTGGCAATATGCCATACTTGAGTAGAAGACCCATCAAGCCAAATGAAATTGTAGTTATGGCAGATACTGGTGTCACACAAGTGGCACATAAATGCACCCATTACACTTTTGGAGTGGTTGGCATGTTAGGAAGGGCATCCAGCTGGAGAAACCATGCCAAATCCAACTGGAGTCTGGTGCAGCTCCCCAGCTTGCTAGATTTGATCAAACCGTCCAACCCATGCCAGCATGGACAATGGACATTAAATGATGATGATAATAATTAACAGTATCATTCTGACCTCAACTGTTTCGGTATTATTCTGACTTCTTCAACAAAGCACAGACTTCATCATACTTTTTGAAGTGATGAAAGAATCACTAATTATTTTGTGGTGGTTGCAAAATTCTGTATAATGACTTTTTAATCTCCTCACAAATATTAGATAATAATTATGTTACCTGGTTAACTCTTCTACAGTATTAATACTGTAATAACCTTTAACCTTTTTATCTGTGTAAATACTTTACTATTAACTTACTCAAATGTTCAATTAGGCTTTTAATTTGAATTTCTAATGCTTAATTATATTTAAGAACTGTAAAATCTTTATATCAGTTGTTTAATTATCACTTAATGTTAGTCACTGAGCAGAACAACAACAACAAAAATGACTAAAAAGATCACAATAACACTTCACCCAATGGTAGAACATTTACTTAAGATAGCAGAGTGGTGGAAAAAATACCTCATGGTATTTTGTTGCATCTCTTTATAATCTGATATCAAATCACAGTAAAGTTTACAATATGTCACCTTTTGGGGGTCATTAAAATAGGCAAAATATTAAATTGCATCCACTGTATCCAGTTTGGGAGTTTAGAAGTTTTGAAGAATATGGAATTATCCCTTCAGTCACCACTACTACTACTTCGTCATCACTACTCTCATCTGGGTTGGTAGTACCTTTTAAGGGTAGTACCTATTTATGGGTCGGTTAGCAGATGATCCTATGGCTAAGGTATACAGGACTCTGAGGAGAGTTGGCCCACAGACCTGTCACACAGAGCTACTGATGAGTGAACATGGTTGATGTCACATGACCCAGTCCTGTACCTAAGTGTTGAGTCTCTATACTTCAAGAGTAAGCTCAGTAGACTTGCAAAGTAAACTGTAAAGAAACTAATAGAAGGTGAGGGGAAACCATTGCTGTATCTTTCCCAAGACAAATCTTGAATCTTCAGATTTTGGCATGAAAATCCATGACTGCTGACTCTTGTTGGCATGGCAACTGAAGAGAGAGAAAAATACAAGTACTGAGATTGATATAACACACCAAAATCTTTGGAAGTGTCCCAGTGAGGCCAGAGTCCAATGACCAGAACCAGTAAAAGATTAAACGGATAAACAGAATCAAATTATACATGATACAACCTATACATTGCTTTCTTTATTTCTTTTTGTATTTCTCCTATAAGTATTTCTGACAGATAAGACGACTTCTTCTTTGTAGGGTAAATTTAAATCTCTCCTCTTCCTTCTTTCAATGATCTTCATAATTACCAAGTTGTTATTGCAGGATGTTACTGTTATCCTCCCTAAACATTACACAATTTGTTCTTGTAATTTTTTTTTTTTTTTTTTTTTTTTTTTTTTTGGTTAGCTTATTCCTTATCAACTGCACTGTTTTGTAAAATCACTGCTGTGTAGTTTCTAGTTTCTGCTTTAACATGTACACATTATACATATAAGCCATATATATTACTTAATTGATGTTGCGTTTTATTAAACTTTTTGATCATTTTAGTCATAACATTATTTAATTTGTTATGTTTTGTTTAGTGTTACATGATTGTTGATGTTTAAATCTAGGAAACAGCAGACAATCCTTCTGTTCCCAATCATCTGTCTGCAATTTTCTGTTGTGGTTTGCACTAAAAGATCACTGAAATAAGTTCTTTAAAAGTGTGTTTTGAAACCTCTTTTATCTTACATTTTTTAATATTTTTTTTTTGTTTCTAAAACGACAAAAAAAAAGAAAGAATTTTAAAAAGGAGAAAATGTAAATAATTTTGCTATCAGAGCATTAAAAATTAAAAGCTTCACTGGACTGACTATACTTAATGTTTCTTAATTATATTAATAGCCAAATACACATCAAAAGCTAAAATTTGCTTCTAATAACAAAGTGTCTACAGTTAATCTCACTGTAATTTTGATCCATCTTCAATAAATTACCAATTGGTCTTCTGGTATGAAATTTGTGTTTAAAACTTCCTCCCATGCGACTAATTAAATATGCAGTGTTTTGGAAGAACCATAATGACTTGCAGAACTGACTTATTAGGAAACTTTTACTACAGGTCAATAAAGTTCATAAAATGAAATAAATTTGTGTGTTGTAATGAGAAAAGGATTGTAAAATTCTGGGTGGAGTCTCTTTTTTTCTCTGATAAAGAACCTAGCCCAACATTTTTAGCACTCTGTTTTGAGAATATATAAACTTTTTTAAAACTTTAATGAATGAATTTCTGTTGACACAGATCTTCACCAGTTTCCGTGTTTACTTTTGTTACACGTCTTACTACATTGTCACATATCGTTTAATGAATTTTTTAACTGGATTAGAAAAGAATAAATTGAAAATTGATATCATAAGTAAATTAGGGTTAATATTATTTGTTTCAGAAGCAAGCTGATCATAGCACAAATTGAGAAGATTATGTATAATTGCTTAGTGGAGCTCTTTAAGCAGTGTAGCAATCTGTTGCATAATTCAACAGTTATATTACTGTTGTGTAATTTAACAGTTTTACGTGTATGGTGTCAGTGTCATGTTGAGCTCAGCAAGTAATCATAAAGATGATGTATTTTCTTTTAAAACAGATTTACTTTTCCTTGTGTCTATCTTATGACTTTAACAGCTGAATATCACAAACATTATCCTCAATCTAATGTCAGTAATAAAATGCATTCCTTTTATTCTGCATACTCATACGTAGCATCATGCTAGTTAACGGGTGAAATTTAATCTCTCTTTTAGGTGCTTCTATATGTCCATTCAGGTATTCTAACAACATAATGTTTCAGATGACACTTTAACTCAATCACTATGAAGTATTCTCAATAACTGCACTGTTATTTCCTCAGTATAATTATATAAACAGCAATAACTAACTTTAATGTTATTTATATTAACTGACCGTGCATTGTCTAGTTGTCAGTGTAACTTAAATCTTTTAGACATTTTATTATGTAGAAATGTCAAAATTAAATATTTCAGTATTAGCAAAGACATAATAGGTATAATCACTAAACAGAATGTCAAAAAGATATGTGAGTTTGTTATGATAAACTATATTAGAAGCCCCATACAAAGTGTAAGAGAATTCATTTCAGGCATCAATTGCCTAATAAAGCTTGATACAGTTATGTCACAAATGACTATCTATACTTTATTTCCTATGAGAAAAAAGTTAATTTTTTATCGAAAGTTTTTTTTTAACGATGTGGCTTCCATTATCTAATCCTTAAGTACTTATATCCACTATTATAAATCTTTGAGAATATTTATACTATAGTCCGTACATAACTTAGCTTTGAGAGGTAACAGAAATAGCAGCCAAATCTCTCCAGCTCATCACCCTACATACTGTCTTAGAAAGGAAGACATTAGGTAGTGTGATTCTAGGTGCCCTGTGGCTAAAAAAAAAAACATATGGGAGGGTCGTGGCTGGCGTACCCTATGCTCATAGGTCTATTCAGTCAGAGCTAACTTGGATCTAAACAATTACATTTAGATTCAGGCTTTGCAACCTAAAATAACTATAACGTGCAGTTTTCTTTCAGTGTCTTAAAATAGTTACACAGGCAATGTTTGGAGATGTACCAACTGCAAATTACGAGTACAGATTTCTCCACTGGAGCAGTGTGCATTGTTTGCACTGAGGTAACATGGATAATCATGTTGAAATTTTATGTCTGAGTTTAATCTTAGATGAAGGATATATGAAGAAGAAATATAATGTTAGAAAATATGATATTTATAAATATCTGTCCTCCAATAATACATTATAAAGATTAAATAGTAAATGAAACTCAGTTTTCTCTTATCTTTTTAATAGTTGAGAAGTTTTATAAGTCTTTGAGGTTAATTACTTAGAGGTGCCATCTGCGTGAAAAACTATAGTTAAGTTAGTGTTGGCATATTCAACGCAGAAAGCATTAAACATTTAAATAGAAATGTTTATATCTTTTATCTTTTACATGTTTCAGTCATTTAGATGGCAGCCATGCTGAGTCACTGCCTTGAAGAATTTTAGTTGAATACATTGATCCCCAGTTCTTATTTTCTTCAGTTTGTTATTTATTCTATCGGTCTCTTTTGCTGAACTGATAAGTTATGGAATATATACACAGCAACAACAATGGTCAAGCAATGGTAGGAGATACACCACACACACATATGTGACAGGCTTCTTTTTGTTTCTATCTACCATATCTATTCACAACGCTTTGGTTAACCTGAGGCTATAGTAGAAGACACTTGCCCAAGGTGCCACGCAGAGAGACTTAACCATGAACCATGTGGTTGGAACACAAACTTCTTATCACACAGCCATGCCTATGTTTATAGTGAGGAAAATACATTAGTTCAGGACTAATATTATTCTAATTACTACAACAAGGATGGGCAACAATTCTGAATATGTTTTGGTCTCGTTAGATCTCTTAGTTGAAACAAAACCTTCATAATACTTTCAAAACAAATGATAAGGGAATAATTAGATATGCAATATCATAAACATTTAGATGTGAAAATTAACATAGTAAATGAATCTCTGAAGTTAATTAGTCAAACTGAAAAATATCCAGGGTTGTCCCATATTTACTAAAACAATTAAAATAATATTATTGAGCTAATTTAATCTTCCTCACCAGATATGTACTTGTAATTACATTCTTTGATGTCCACTACGTTAAGTATGTTGGTACTACCTTTCTTGAAGCTTTTATAATAGTCCTTTAAAAGCTGCTACACTTTGATGCTCAAGATGGCCTTTAACATTGGCTGGATGCAGAAGGTGACTAATGACTATGGTAACTTCCAGCAGTTGACCTATGCCTATAGAGAAGGAAATTTAAAGCAATGACATCTGATAATTAAAGAAGAATGCTTCATCGCTTCTCATTTATATGATTGAGATGGATAATTATAAATTAACTCTCTTGACTACAACTTGCCCTGAGATTGGATCTACAACAAATATGTTACATGAGGAGGGGGATAGATGATTGCATCAACTCCAGTGCTCAACTGGTGCTTGTTTTATCGACCCTGAAAGTATGAAAGGCAACATTAACCTCTGTGGAATTTGAACTCAGAACTTGAAGGCAGACGAAATACCACGAAGCATTGCATCTGATGAGCTAATGATTTTGCCTGCTCACCGCCTTTGGTTTGATAATAATAATGTTACTGAGTTTATTCCATCAAGTTAAAAATAAAAAAAAAAATAAAAAATCCCATTCCATCATCATTGATGTTGTAAGTTCGTCACCAGTTATGGTATGACTGTTCACCACCAAAATCTTGCCCATGGTTTTAGAAAAACGTTCATAGTTTATCTTCCCATGGCTCGTTTCCTTTAAGATTTGACTGGAGGGAATCTTTATGTGTTGCAGACAGTTGCACTCCAGTTACAGAAAGACCACTGAAAATTTCTGTAATTTTGGCTGGATATGGCCCATTTAAATGGTAAAGGGTTAAAGAGTGTAGATAGTATCTGGTACCTAGGAATGACCAAACAAGCAGTGGAGGAGGATGCTCTGAAAGCATGGTTGCTAGAATAAGAACCAGCTGGGCAAAGTTCAGAGCTGCTGCTTTTGTTGGTAACAAAGGACCTCTCTCCCTCAGACTGAAAGGCAGATTGTATTATGCCTTTGTACCAACAGCTAAGCTACATGGCAGTGAGACATGGGCTGTGAATTCAGAGGACATGTAAAAGTTTGAAAGAAAGAATGCTAGCATGCTCTGTTGAATGTGTTATGTCAGTGTTCATTTACAACAAAGCATAAAGTTCTCTCTCCTTTCTCAGAGTTTGTACTCTTGTAAGATGCGTGGCAACCTCACTAAAGCTGGCAGTATGAAAGAACACAGCCAGTACAGCCATAGAAACTATGCCAAACAAACCCTGTCCTTGGGCTCATCAGTTCTCATCAAACTATCCAACTTATGCCGGCATGAAACATGGATGTTAAATGATGGTAATAATCTTAAGCACACATGCACGTGCGTGCATGCACACACACACACATTATCCTCTTCTATATCACTTGAACTTTATGATAAGAGAATAAGGAGTAGAGAGAAAATTGCTGAAACAGAATGGGTTTCATGCTGTAGAGGAGTAATGCAACTACTCAGAATTTAGAAGAGGGAATGTGGTTGGAAAGTGATATATATATATATATATATATATATATATATATTAAATAAAGTTAATAAATGAAGGGACATTGCTATTATCTATATATATGTTACTGGTGACCAATCAATTAACTGTATATCTCTTTCTAAGGTGAATGAATATATAAACAGGAGAATGAATTTATGAAACATTAGGAAGAGAATGAGAGCATAATTGCAACTGTGAATAGGGAGCACAAGTTTGTTTGCTTATGTTAAGGAATTAAAGTTCATTTATGATGGTAGAATAACTGAGAATCATGTTTATTCTTTTCTTACTGGAGATGATATTATGGAAGAGAAAATACTCTAAGAATAACTGAATCAGGAAAGAATTAAAAAGTCTGTGATGGGAGGCAGTCTTTGAGTGTCTTGAGACCTAGCTTGTTAGGAGAATACATTGTGTTAGATATGTGACTAAATAGTTGAACATATGAGAGATGGGTCTCCTTTTAGCAGTATGATATTCTTGTGTTTATTGAATTAGAAGAGCAAGATATATATACATACATGCATACATATATATATGTGTGTGTGTGTGTGTGTGTGTGTGTGTGTGTGTGTGTGTGTGTGTGTGTGTGTGTGTGTGTATAATGACATGATAGCCATGCATTAAATTTAGGTCAATTTATAATGCACCAGATGTTACATTGTTGTTGTTTCTCTGCTGTTTAGTCAAAGTGTCTTAACAATAGCTTCTTAGTCACTGGATTTTCCAGATTTTCTAATTCTTAGCAACCAACTGAAGCAGTGAATCTGCATCTCTTAAACTGTTACTTGTATCTTTTGTATAATTAACTATGTCCTGTCTGTTAGCTATTCTACTGTGAAATTAAGTCTGTTTTCTACATCAATATTTTGTTCGCTTTCAGATCAATTCATTACCTCTCAGCAGGCTGAAAACAAATGCATGAACACTATTGTTGAAGACATTTTTAAGGATATATTTTAATGAGGCTAATGGCTATAAAAATATTTAGCTTTATCTAAATTTCAACGTTAGAGTTCTGTTATCTCTCTCTTTACTTTGGAATGTTGATACCAAAGGTGCCAAACATAAAATGTGTTATTTGAACCTATAACTTATACATATGATACTTATAGTTCTTTTGTTTTGAGAGACAAACTTTGTCTTTCTTGGGTTTAGTTTTGGCATATTAATTGTTGTTGTATCTATTCAAGCTACGTCAGTTGAATTTACCGAGGCAAGGTGTATCTGTTTATATTTCCATCTAGTGGGCATGTGTGTAACGACTTAATGTAATTTTTGTGTATTCTGTGTAATCAAGGCTGCCTTACCTGCCTTGTGAAAATAGTAAATAGCTTTGAGAGTTTTCTGGCAATGAATGTAATGAAGAAAACTTATGGAGAAGAGAGCTTTGTTGCTAATCAAAATACTTCAACTGCCTTGCTATTAAGTTAATACAGAAGAAATATGAAATACAAATTTTGTGTTGTTATGAAAGGTAAATAATATGGAAGACTAGTACATTTTATTCTGGTAGCTTTGCTTTGTGGAAAATAGAAATAAAAAATATCTGAAAACAAGTATACTAAAAAAAATATTTCCGTATATTTAAGCCAAAATACCTTTTAGAAATCTGTAAAACTGGCAATTTCTCATGTTAATTTATTAATTTCTTGAAAAAAAAAAAGATACAAACTCTTTTAAATGTTCTCTTCAAGTAATTGTGTGATGTTGGCCAAAAGTTCTACTCTGCTTTTTAGCCTAGTTATTTTGCATGCAACATGTTTATCTATGGCATTTCAAACAGATGGCAATTCTTATAATTATATTGTTATCTAACTGAAAATTTTGACTGAAATTAACTAATGCTGTTATGTCATTATTTTATAATTACATGTTCTAATTATGTTCAGTTATTTGTAGAACTGACCTTTGAAAAAAAATAAAACTGTTGAATTTAGCATTTAAAACATAAGCTTTATATATGTTCTAACATAGGCTGAAGGCCATACTTTTAACAATAGGAATACAGGTGAATATATTGACCCCAGGAGGATGAAAGACTATCGTCACTTCATGGGACTTGAAGCTTAGAACATAAAGAGTTGTTACTAAACAACACAGAGCATTCTAAATGCAAACATACCTGAATGCTGTGTTTTATGAATTTGTATTTCAGGATAATTAACTGATAACATTTTTATCATCATCATTTAGCATTCGTTTTCCATGCTGGCATTGGTAAGACAGTTTGACTGGAAATGGTAAGTCAGACAGCTGCACCAGGCTCCAATCTGTTTTGGCATGGTTTCTATGGCTGGATGCCCTTCCTAATTCTAGTCACTCCACAGTGTACTGGGTGTTTCTCGTGTCACCAACATGGGTGTCTTTCATGTGTCACTGGCACAATTTCACTTAGTTTGACGTATCTTTTCAAGCACAGCAAATCACCCGAAGTCTTGGACATTTTGTCATCACCTGTGAGGCTCAACATCCGAAGATCATATTTCACCACTTCATCCCACATCTTCCTTAGTGTACCTCTTCCACAGATCCCTCCACAGTTAGAGATTGGCACTTCTTTACACAGCTGTCCTTTATATTCTTTATTTTCTTTTATGTATTTTTATGTGTAATACTAGTTTATTTTCATTTCGTCCAAAGCCATATTGCAGTGAATGCAATCTTACATCAAGTGTCACTGAAATTTATTTTGTTTTCAAAGGGGCAGTGAATAGGTAAAATATGAAATCAGAATTCTGCTTATTAAACTAGAAACAATAAATCTTTATGTTCAATCTTCTGTTCCACCTTTCTTTGTCAACTTCTTTTTCCAGTTGAAATATTGAACATATTTGTTTTTTCCAATAACTGTCACTTCCTTTTTTTCTGCATTGTATCAAATATTGCTTAATGTTTGAGTCAAACTTTATTCAATTTCAAAAGAATTCAAACCATATAAATGCAGCTATTTTCACATTTGTTTAATCCCAAGTTGGCCGTGATCAAAAGCAATCCAGTCTTGATCAACTTGTCTTTTAGGGCTATCTAGGATTACATTATCAAAATGTCCTTTTTGTCCTTAAGATGGTAAAGTATGATTAGAGTGAGATTTAACAGTTATTCCAGCTGATCGTGCTTCTGCATAGAGGTTTCTCCATTGGCTCGTTTTCGCAGTTTCTTGAGACAAGGTCTATAACCCCAAATTCTTTAATATACCTTGCTGGCAATAGGAATTCAATACTTATTTTATCATTGTTTACATTATTTACAATTGATGGATATTTGTCCTCATCTTGTTTGTTGTTAACACAATGTTTCAGCTGATATACCCTCCAGCCTTCATCAGGTGTCTTGGGGAAATTTTGAACCTGGGTTCTCATTCCTAAGGTATTTTTCGATGTTTTTATTATTATTGTTGTTGTTGTTGTTGTTGTTCAGGTCCCTGCTTGGAATCAAACTCGGGATCTTGGGGTTAGTAGCCCATGCTCTTAACCACTACACCATATGCCCGTAGACGTCCACAGGCATATGGTGTAGTGGTTAAGAGCGCAGGCTACTAACCCCAAGATTCCAAGTTTGATTCCAGGCAGTGATCTGAATAATAATAATATAGAAAAATACCTTAGGAATGGAACCCAGGTTCAAAATTTCTCCAAGACACCTGATGAAGGCTGGAGGGTATATCAGAAAAAACGTTGCGTTAACAACAAACAAGATGGGGACAAATATCCGTCGAATGTACATAATTCCTCATCTCTTAAATATAGAACTGTTTTATTTTATCATTGAGCGATTAACAGTTGGGAGGGCATCCAGCTGTAATAACAATTGCTCCAACAAAGCAATTCCACACACTGTCATGGTAAAAGGATAAACAGCAATAAATAGATAATAATAGGTCTTGGGATGCTGATCATGGGGACACATGGAACTAAGACTAACAAAACAGACATCAATAATTACAGAACAAATATAATAAAAAATATACTAACAAATGTTTATTTAGATGTGTGCTCATATTTGTATGTGTGTGTGTGTATGTATGCTTTTGTATGTGTGTGGCGGGGAGAGAGATTTATGAAATGAAATCTGCATGTGTGGCTGTGTGGTAAGAAGTTTGCTTCCCAACCACATGGTTCAGGGTTCAGTCCCACTGCGTGGCACCTTCAGTTAGTGTCTTTCACTAGAGCCTTGGGCCAACCAAAGCCTTGTGTGTGGATTTGGTAGACGGAAACTGAAAGAAGCCCATCGTATATATATATATATATATATATATATATATATATATATATATATATATACCTACATTTGTGTGTCTGTGCTTGTCCCCTGACCATCGAATAAGTACTAGGCTTACAAAAAATAAGTCCTGGGGTCAATTTATTTGACTAAAGGCAGTGCTCCAGCATGGCCGCAGTCAAAAGACTGAAACAAGTAAAAGAGTTAAAGAATACTAATAAATTCTTAACTACATCCATGCACTCACACACACACATACACACACATGCTCACATACCTCAGTATCAATCTGGATGATGATAACCTTTAGTTGAATGCAAAACCATATATTCTGAGATTTTCGAAAATTAAGCAGTAAATTATTTAAAAGTCCCAGAAAGTCATTTATGTAATTGCTTTTGAACTTGGCTTATGCTAAGAATAGTTGATAATCGTAGATAGCGAGTTTTAACATTATTGCTGAGTGGCTGTCCTAAATGGCTGAAGACCATAATGGTAAAAACTGAACAATCACATGTAATCGGCAAAGTTTTAGTATCTGGCCTGTTGATGAATGGTAGGTATCACTTGCATCTTATCTAAAAGCACCATGAAACAGATTTATCCTCATCGTTTTACAATCATTGAAGTTGAACAGATGATCATTACCAGATGTTTTGGAAAATATTCACAACTATTCTTAAATTACTTTCTGTGGAATACTTTGAGAGAGAAAGAGAGAGAGAACGAAAGAATGAACAAAAATCACAAAAAAAAAAAAATTATCAAAAATTCATTTTGTATTTAGTAACTTGGTGAAATAATAAACTATAGCTTTAGTACTAGTGCAATATTAACTAATCTCTTTAAAGTTTGGATTTTTTCTGAAGCAAGTAGTTGATGTACTTTGTTTTTTTCTTTTTAATTTCTGATTATTGGAATTATATTACTAATTATTTTATAATAGGCATCAATGTGAATGTTTTAACTTGGCAAGAATTAAGTTATATAGCATTTGATGCTGTTATGTGAAGAAAGACTTATTAACATTTGTTGTTTGTGCACAAATAAAGGTCAGTTACAGTCTATCGGTTTTTGATAAGTATATTACAGAGTTTCTGCAGGCACAACAGTTTTGTAAAAGAAAAGTTTTCAATATTAAATGTGAATGAGGAGGTAAGCTGGTTCCATGGCTGTGTGGTAAGAAGCTTGCTTCCCAACCACATGGTTCTGGGTTCAGTCCCACTGCGAAACACCTTGGGCAAATGTCTTCTAGTATAGCCTCAGGCCGACCAGAGCCTTGTGAGTGGATTTGGTAGACGAAAACTGAAAGAAGCCCATTGTGTCTATATATATATGTGTGTGTGTGTATGTTTGTGTGTCTGTGTTTGTCCCCCCACCATCGCTTGTGGTGTGTTTATGTCTCTATGACTTACTGGTTCAGCAAAAGAGACCGATAGAATAAGTATTAGGCTTGCAAAGAATAAGTCCTGAGGTCGATTTCTTTGACTAAAAGGCAGTGCTCCAGCATGACCACAGTTAAATGACTGAAACAAACAAAAGAATAAATGAATGCCAAGCACAGTGTTTAGCAGCATTTTGTCCGTCTTTATGTTTTGAGTTCAAATTCCATTGAGGTCAGCTTTGCCTTTCGTCTTTTCAGGGTTGATAAAATAAGTACCAGTTGAGCACCGGGGTTGATATAACCAGCTTTCCCCCTCCCCCAAAACCACTATCCCTGTGCCAAAATTTGTAACTTATATTGTAATGCAGGGATCAGGCAACAAGCTGGCAGAATCATCAGCATACCAAGCAAAGTGCTCAGTGGAATTTCTTTTGTCTTTACATTCCGAGTTCAAATTCTGCCAAAGTCAACTTTGCCTTTCATCCTTTTGGGGTCAATAAGTACCAGTCAAGCATTGGGGGTGATGTAATTGACTTACTCACTTCTCTAGAGTTGCTGGCCTTGTGCCAAAATTTGAAACCAGCATTAAAATATGTCATCCAGTCTTGCTTATAATACATGGATATATTAACCATTTTACAACTCAGTAATTTTTTTAATATTGTTTATTTAATATCGATTTGAACAGTCAAGATTCTTGCTTGTGTACTTTCATTTAAAGTAATGTGTATTATTGTGAAAATAAGCTTGTGATATTTTCAGAGAAATTCAAATTTAAAATCACAGCACTAATAAAAATATATTAGAAAACTTAGCTCTATTTTATGATATATATATATATATACATATATATATATATATATATATATATATATATATATATATATATATATACACAGCCACTGGCATGGGTGCCATTTGCGTGACAGCAGTATCTGCCATGACTGCGATTTTGCCCGAAGAAGACCCATCAAGCTGAGCAAAATTGCAGTCGTGGAAGATACTGGTGTCACGTAAAAACACCCATTACACTCTTAGAGTGGTTGACGTTAGAAAAGGCATCCAGACATAGAAAACTATGCCAAATCAGACTGTACATAAAGGTGTTGTATTAATTACCTGTCAAATCAATACTAATTGATTGATACTAGAAACAGTGATCTCACAGCTGGAGTTTGATGTTATTAAGAATCTAACATCTTCAGGAGTTGTACCTTTCAAAGGCATATCTTCCTGTACACACAGATCTCTATCTATATATATATATGTGTGTGTGTGTGTGTGTGTGTGTGTGTGTACACACTAGAAAAAAAAATCATGCTTATTTTCCATTTATTTTCTCTGTGTTTCCTACATTGAAATGTATAGTATTCCACCAGTAAAATATATTGTTAAAAAAAAATAGAAAACAAATGGAAAAAAAACAAAGAACTTTGTGACAGCTCTTCCCTTCACATACAGGCTGTATTAAAGGTAACTAAAGTATGAAGCCTTTGTAACAAAGGCACCTTACAACTACATGAAAACATTTTTAGTAACAATTGAAATGATATATATTTCTCATTTTGGTATTTAGCCAATAGGTTGCCCCTGCAACAGATGCCACATTATTTTGCCAGGTGAGAAAAAGAAATGCGAGGAAGGTATTTTTTAAAAATGAATCTTGCCAACAAAGTTAGCATACCCTGGATTTTGGCAGAAATCTTTTGATTCTTGATACGAACAACTTACATGCTTTCACTGAGTTACAGATAATTTGACAAATTGATATTTATGTCTATAAACCTAGTTCTGTTTAATTTCTTTCACTCTTTGGGCCCATATTTTCTTGTTTATGTATATGTATATATATATATATATATATATATATATATATATATATATATATATATATATATATATATATAGATGTATGCAGGTGTGTGTATATATACATGCATACATACATATATATTGTATTTATGCAGGTGTATGTTTATGTTTATATTACATATATGTATATGTGTGTGCATATGTATAAGTGTGTGTGTGTGTGTGTGTGTGTGTGTGTGTGTATCTCATTGTCATTTAACATCCGCTTTCCATGCTGGCATGGGTTGGATGGTTTGAATAAAAATTGGCAAGCCAGGAGGCTAAACCAAGCTCCAATCTGATTTAGCAAGGTTTCTACAGCTGGATGCCCTTCCTAATGCCAACCACTCTGAGAGTGTAGTGGGTGCTTCTTACATGACATGAGTACTAGTCAGGTAGCACTGCCATTGGCCACGCTTAAATGGTGCTTTATATGTGCCACCAGCACAGGTGCCAGTCAGGCAGCACTGGCATTGACCATACTCGAATAGTGCTTTTTACGTGTCACTAGCATGGGTGCCACACACTCGAATCATGCCTTTTACATGCCACTGGCATGGGTGCCAATCAAGCAACACTGGTATTGACCATGCTCAAATGGTGTTTTTATGTGTCACTGGCACGGGTGCCAGTCAGGTAGCACTGGCATCAACCACAACTACAATTTCACTCCGTTCAACAGGTCTTCACAGGCACAGCATATCGCCCAACAATTGAAGGGTACTTTTAAACATATAGGAACACTTTTGAATCAAAGGGGACTCAATACAAGCTATACAGTTAAGTACACAGCAACTGGTTACATTTTACAAATTTATTTTTTTAGCAAACAATCTCCACTTTCACTATTTTCAAAAACTCTTCAGAAACTAAATATAATTTAATCTATAAATACAGCAAAGTCCTTTCAGATATGTTCTTTGTGATTCATATGTTCAGAACAAATTTAGCAATTAAAATAATTTCTTGTTTCAATAGGACATCAAAGAATTAGAGATAGAAACACTAATGAAAGTGCACATTAGACGCACTAATGAAGATCATTACATATTATATGAAAGCATTTACATAATTTGGTTTCATAATTATATATAAATGCTTTAATATGCATAGTGTTATATATATATATATATATATATCATAAAATGCAGTAAATAGTTACCTAATTGAATCAGTAATAATGAATTATAATAATATGTAGCTCCTGTTCAACAGGGACCTTCTCTTCCCCACCCTTTTCTCATACGTTCAACTCTCATTTTCTATGAACATCAGGGTTCATAGTCTTGTAAACTGCATGGGGATCTTACTTGTGCCAGTAGCTTGTAAATAGCACTCAGTAGAGGCTGTAAAGCGGTTGGCATTGCATCCAGCCATAGAAACCCTGTCAAAGCAGATGCTAGAGCCTGATGCCGTCTTTAGACCCAATGGATCCTGTCAAACCAGCATGGAATACAGACTTGAAACAATGGTGGTGATACCTGCAATGTAAAATCGACACAATCGCAGACAATTCCTCAAACATGTACAAACACTCAAATATCCACATGGACTTGTATCTTTTTGTTTTTTTTATATCTTTTTCCCTGTTTCAATCATTAGGCTGTGGTCATGCCGGGCACCACCTTGAAGAATTTTTGTACCCCTGTACTTATTTTTTGTTTAAGCATGGTACTTGTGTCAGTTTCTTTTTATGTCTACAAGGATGTAAACATACCAACACCAGTAAAATATAACCATTTGTCAAGTAGTGATGGGGGACAAACACACACATACACAAATGCACACAGACACACACAATAGGCTTCTTTCAAGGCGGCGAGGTGGCAGAAATGTTAGCACACCGGGCGAAATGCTTTGTGGTATTTCGTCTGCCGTTACGTTCTGAGTTCAAATTCCGCTGAGGTCGACTTTGCCTTTCATCCTTTCGGGGTCGATAAATTAAGTACCAGTTGTGAACTGGAGTCGATCTAATCAACTGGCTCCCTCCCCCCAAATTTCAGGCCTTGTGCCTAGAGTAGAAAAGAATAGGCTTCTTTCAGTTTCCATCCACCAAATCCACTCTCAAGATTTTGGTCAATCTCAGGCTATAGTACGAGACACCTGCTCAAGATGTCATGCTGTGGTACTGATCCTAGGACCATATGGTTGGGAAGCAAACTTCTTACCACACAGCCATGCTTAGGTCCATATATTCATACATATAAATCTTATGTATCCTTAAATACATGTTCACACATGCATACAATCTGCGGTCATGTTGGGGCAATGCTTTGAAGGGATAAGGCAATCAAATTAGCTCCAGTGCTTGCTCTAGGTATGTGTACAGGTATATGCATATGTGTGTATACTGGTGTATATGCGTTTGTGTGTAAGTATGCATGTGTATGTATGTATATATGTGTATGTACGTGTTTGTATGAATGTATATGTATATATGTGTGTGTATGTCTCTATGTATGTAGATATGTCTGCATACTCACTGACATCCATGCATTTACACATAAAAGCATGAAAAGTTTTAGTTATATATATTTAGATACATTTAGATGTATTACTGATTTACATCCATTTTTTCCATGCTAGCTTGAGTGGAATGGTTTATTTGTTGGAGCAGTTGTTTTTACAGCTGGATGATAATCTTCCTGCCATTCTCTCCCCACCACCCCACCCCACCCATTCACACACACACATTCAACAGTGAACCAAAAGTGGGACATATTATTCATTTTTCATTTTTGTTTTTCTTGAATTCAGCAAACTGGAACAAACGAAAGAATTACATGTATAGAAGCACAATACAATGACAATAATAGAAATAATTTATAACCATATGCTCAATATTCAATGTTAGACACACATAATTTTTGCCGTTGATCACCCTACTTTTCATTCCTCCGCATGTCTCCTGTCGTTTTTTTAATTAAATTAGATTTTGAAATTGTCCCCCTTGCCTTCTTTGACAAAAATTAGTCATTAACTAATGATTCTTCTTTTCCTTACAAGTATAATTTTCTTGATCACTCATTCAGAAAATCAATTTCCACTTCAATACTTCAACCCTAGGTATGTTAAAACTTTTGCTCATTTTATTTTCATTTAGTTTGATATGTATATAGACATGGGATGAGGTGCTGAAGCACAACCTTCGAATATTGGGCCTCATAGAGGCAATGACAAGAGACCGAGGTCTCTGGAGATATGCTGTGACTGAGAAGACCCAGCAAATAAAGTGAAATCACAGCTGTAGCCTATACCAGTGTCACATAACCATCCCATTTGAAAAGTACCTTTGAATTGTTGGGCGATACACCATGCTTGAGGAGACCTATTAAGTCAAGTAAAATCAAAATCTCAGTCAAAAATGGAAATTGTAGTTGTGGCCGATGCCAGTGCTGCCTGACTGGCTTTCATGCTGGTGGCACGCAATAAGCACCTTTCATGCGTGGAGTGTTGCCTGACAAGCTCCCTGTTCCGGTGGCATATAAAAAGCACCATCCAAATGTGGTTGATGCCAGCACCCCCCCCCCCCCCCCGACTGGCTCCTGTGCTGGTAGCATGTAAAAAGCACCATCTAAACATGGCCGATGCCAGTGTCGCCTGATTGACTCCCGTGCTGGTGGCATGTAAAAAGCATCGTCTACACTCTCAGAGTGGTTGGCGTTAGGAAGGGCATCCAGCTGTAGAAACCTTGCCAGATCAGATTGGAGCCTGGTGCAGCCTCCTGACTTGCCAGTCCCTAGTCAAACTGTCCAGCCCATTCCAGCATGGAAAACAGACGTTAAACAATGATGATAATGATGATACATATATATATATATATATATATATATATATATATATATATATATTGGTAGGGATATATATATATATTGGTAGGGTTTAATCAGTTGTGTAACTGCCTCAAGGAATTTACTGTTAATCAAAGTACTTGAGCTATTACTTTAAAATGTAGAAAATTTAAATTCCTTGAGCTCCTACGGGATTAGAAATTAAAGTCCAAAACTTGCCTGTGGATATATTTATATGTAAGAATAAAGCATCTGTAGTTAGTAATAATTTGGATTAGGGTTAGGCATTAAATGATTAAATTAGTTTATAATCCTTTAGCACTTTTCTTATTTATGTTCTTTATGCCTTAATTTTGTTTTATATCTAATTACTCAATTATCATTATTTTATCATGAAGTGGCACGAGAAAAGCACTTAGTACACACTGAAGTGGTTGGCATGAGGAAGATCTTCCAGCCATAAGAACCATGCCAAAGCTGACATTGAAGTTTGATGCAGTCCTGCAGCTCACTGGATCCTATCAAACCACCTAACCCATGCCAGCATGGGAAACAGATGTTAAATGATGAGGGTGATGATTTTATCATATGTACATATGCACACACACACACACACACACACACACACATATTATACAATACACTGCTCATGTAATATTATATGTGTGTGTGTGTATGTGAGGCACAATGGCCCAGTGGTTAAGGCAGCAAACTTGCAGTCATAGGATCACAGTTTCAATTCCCAGACCGGGGATTGTGAGTGTTTGTTTATTGAGTGAAAACACCTAAAGCTCCACGGGGCTCCAGCAGTGGGGAGGGGGGGGGGGGCGAACCCTGCTGTACTCTTTCACCACAACTTTCTCTCACTCTTTCTTCCTGTTTCTGTTGTACCTGTATTTCAAAGGGTCAGCCTTGTCACACTCTGTGTCACGCTGAATCTCCCCGAGAACTATGTTAAGGGTTATACGTGTCTGTCGAGTGCTCAGCCACATGCACATTAATTTCACGAGCAGGCTGTTCCGTTGATCAGATCAACTGGAACCCTCATCGTCATAACTAACAGAGTGCCACAAATATATATATATGTGTGTGTGTGTGTGTGTGTGTGTGTGTGTGTGTGTGTGTGTGTGTGTGTGTGTGTGTGTGTGTGTGTGTGTTTATCAATACATGTTCTATCTACTGCCAAAAACAATGAAGTTTTTCTTCTATAATTATTTAAAGCTTGTCTATTTATATTTTTGCATTTGTCCAAGTCATAGATTGTGGGTTCAAACCTCAGATTTCACTCTGGCTTTCATCCTTGTGGAGTAGATAAAATAAGTACCTGTAATATACTCGTGTTGATATAATTAACTATATACCCCTGCCACTTCAAAACAGTGTCAGTGATAGAAATATTGTTGAATATGGTCTTAACATTGCACATATAGAACCTTTCACTGACTTTAAACTCCAATAGCAGTCAACAGTATAAAGGATTTCTTGTGGACATCCTGAAAATGCTTGATTATTTCTAATCAAATAAATCTCTTACTGTTATTCTTATAAATGAACATCCAATAAAATTTTTCAAATGACATATTCTCTCTCTTACAAAACATTTGGTTATTTAAAGCTAGTTACCAGTTTGTTCGATAGTTTCCCTATTCCATGACTGACACCCAGCCATAAATTAACAGGATGTCTTATTCATAAGCTGCTTCGAATTGACAGTCATGTTTCCTTTTTCATTTTAATACCTAATGCTCAATTAAGTTGACTAGATTTCATCAGAATTTTCTTCATTAATGTTTATGACTAGCTACTTGCATTCCAGTGATTAAATAGAAATGTCCATTTTTCCTTCAGCATCAAAATCTATTTCCCTTTTGTTCAAATAATATCTTGAGAGCGCTTGCCTGATTATATTTAATAGCAGAGCAACCTTGAAAGTGTGTGTCTTTTCCACAATTAACAGTTCAAATTATTGAAATCATCTGTCAGAAATTGGGCAAGACCTCATCATAAAATACGAAATAAAGGTCATATAGGAAATGGCATTTTAGATAGAATCTCTTGAAGATTATTTTTTCTTGAAATATATGATACTCACTGCTAAAATGAGGACATTTTCAAGATAAATCTGCCAATAAATAATTAGTTGTTTAGATTTCTTGAGAGATTTCTTTCACTGGTTTGTATTTTCTTCATTTGTTCGTGTTACGTTGATGATGATACTTTCAGAAGATGTCGCTACTGTTCTGTTGCTATCTGCATAAGAGTATTATCAGAATATTGGTAAATATATCCGATGGAAGGAATATATTTAACATGTGAATATGGACAAAATATTCTATGGAAGGTATTTTTATTGAAATGAAGCCAGTTATAAGAAATAACATGTCTCATTGGTTCCATTAATGGATGACATGTCTTTCAAGAGGATTACCATTACATAGCATTTGGTAGCACTAAGTACGCCCTCTCTTAGTATATATTGTTTTAAGAGCTCTATTCCTTGTGTATGTTTTACTAGGCTAAGCAAACATTGCATATAAGTGGCAATATGGTACGCCAGTAGAGTTGAGTTGTTGTATGTTTTGGTTTGTTCTTCTCATAGCAAACATGTTACTTACAAGAAATCTACTCTAAATAAACATATTCTTATATGTCCTTTGTGACATTACTTCAAATGTTCAACACTTTAACTGTTCATTTAGAATGACAATATCAGAGTCTGAATTTATTTTACATCTTTTGCTGCATGCTGTTAAGTATCTCCTATCTTACTAACATGCAAATGATATGCTATCTTTAACAACACAAACTTAGAACTGCTGTGATTTTTATCTAAAATTCTTAAGACAATAAACTTGAAAAGAATAAAAATTACATTAAAATTTTCAAAATATGTACGATTCCATTGATAAAGAAAATAACTTCATTGTTTTTTTTTTTTATGTTTATATTTTTTTAAATAAGAGCTGATATATCTAGCTGTAAGAAAAAATATTTTGTTAAAAAACAGGAAAGTTTTTGTTTTGAAAATAATTTATTTAATTAATCTGCATTAATGGTCAAAATAATAAAACGCATCATTTATGAGACATAACACATAGTTGTTATATTTG
The DNA here is from genome assembly GCF_046866305.1 of Octopus bimaculoides. Lineage (NCBI taxonomy): Eukaryota > Metazoa > Mollusca > Cephalopoda > Octopoda > Octopodidae > Octopus > Octopus bimaculoides. The sequence goes on from NC_142932.1 coordinate 32,003,277, forward strand.
AAAGTTAATACATAATATTTGTTATTATCTTGATTTATTTATATCAATCTCTTTTTATTATTTTTACATACTGATACAATCTGGTATGTTCTGATAATACACATGAATTTTCTTTATTTAAAATATCAGGAATGTTTTAGTGACTAAGAATTAATCATATTTTTAGGACTCAATCCTATTTTTTATAATCACGTATTATATTTTTTGATAAACATAGATGTAGTCATAGTTATGTGATTAATTTTGATTTACAACTATGTCCTGTGGTTCAGAGTTTGATTTAAATGGTGATGGTGCCATATAAAAAGCACCGGTGTTGGTGCCATGTAAAAAGCACTCTGTAACATGGTTAGCATTAGGAAGAAGAGCATCCAGCTGTAGAAACCCTGCCAAAACAGACAATGGAACCTGATGCAGTTCCTGGCCTTGCCAGCTCTTGTCAAACCATCCAACTCATGCCAACATGGAAAATGGACATTAAATAATGATGATGATGATGATGATTGATTGATATGGCTGACTAAAATCACTGAAGATGGTGTACCGTATAGCCCCAGTCCAGTGACTTAAAATAAAAGAATTAAAAAATTTCATTGATCGTCATCATTACTCCCAGTAAGTTTTTAAAATATTTTAGATATTTATTTCAGTCCAACGATTTTACTGTTTACTGAATGGATGGATGATTATGAAAATATTTATTTTCTCTGAGAGTAGATAATAAGTGCACTTTAAATTTCTCGGTGATTATAGTATAACACAATACTTATATATATTTCATGCTGGATGGTACAGAATAGCTTCAAGGCTATAGTGTAACGAGAAGAATAAATACAGGGATCAGAAACTCATATAATTAGAGTAATTTTTTAAAGTTGGAAAACCTTCCCCCATATCAGCCCAGTTGTGTGAACAGCTGTACAAATGAAAACAATACATGAAGCCATCAAAACAGTTTCAGTCAGGATTTTTGAGGTGAAAGAAATATAAAAGTCTTTGAGTTAATCAAGGAAAGAATTAGTTATATATCAGTGATTTTAATTTTAAAAAAACGGGTCTGAAATGGATCTGTGATCGACCATTATCAGGAGTTTTTGGAGAACTGTCTTTGATCATTACAAAAAAAGATGCTTGAGTTTAGAGATACAGGCAGGGATAACAGACACCTTGAAAAGTAAGAAATAGACTGAAGCAGGCAACTAAATACTGCTTGTAGAAGGACACCCTTATATTTTAAACACTTAATTCTTTTCTTGCACATCTTTTGTTGTATCAGATTAACAACATGAAATTCACAGGCTATTTTCTTAGGTATTATATTTACTAGAATAGTACCTGATGTTGCTTAGACTGAAAAATAGCTGTAAATCATCCAGAAATTGTTATTTAGGCATTTTCTGTGTAATAAACAGAATTATTGTACTTATTCTATCGGTCTTTTTTGCCAAACCACTAAGTTACAGGATGTAAACACACTAACATCAGTTGTCAAGTGATGGTGGGAGATAAACACAGACACACAAACATATACATATATATATAGAGTGGTGAATAAATCGATCTTGGATATATCGAGTTTGAAGCTTCTGTCTCTTTTAAATATACAAATTTAAAAGTTAAAAACCTTGAAATATAAATATAAACTGTAAGAACGACCCTTAAGGAATCTAGTTAATGATCCCCTAAGGTAAGTTCGTATGCTATATTGGTAACGGTTGCTACATCCTCTGGAAAATTATATATGTATATATATATATATATATATATATGTGTGTGTGTGTGTGTGTGTGTGACTGGTTTCTTTCAGTTTCTCAAATTCACACACAAGGTTATAGTAGAAGACACTTGCCCAAGGTGCCACACAGTTGGACTGAACTCGGAACCATGTGGTTGGTAAGCAAGCTTCTTACCACCACAGCCACGCCTAGTAGTTGCTTTTATATTTTATTTCATGTCTTCAAAATCTCTTTAATTTATGATTGTGTTTTTATTAATGTGTGAATCATTAATACGAGGGAAAATTACATTTGGTTGTGATCAAATTGAGCTGGTATTCACAAAAACAAAATTCAACTTCCTGCTTGAATTAAAATGAATTTTTTAAAAAGAGAACAACGAAAAATGCAAGAGAGAAAAGCAAAAGAAAAAGAAAAAATTAAGCAGAGATATCATCATCATCATCATCATCGTGTTCTTTTATTCTTTTACTGGTTTCAGTCATTTTGACTATGGCTATGCTGGAGCACTGCCTTTAGTTGAACAAATCAATCCAGGACTTATTCTTTGTAAGCCTAGTACTTATTCTATTGGTTTCTTTTGCCGAACCACTAAGTTACCAACATCAGTTGTCAAGCAATGGTGGGGAAACAAACACAGATATACAAATACATACATACATGCATACAATGGGCTTCTTTCAGTTTCCATCTCCCAAATCCAGATAGGAGGTTTTGGTCGGCCTGAAGATATAGTAGGAGACACTTGTGCAAGGTATCACACAGTGGGACTGAATCCAGAACCAAGTGTTTGGGAAGCAAACTTCTTACCACACAGCTATATTGGCACTCCTGCACCTGTATGGCCACTCCCACACCTATATCGCCACTCCTGCACCTATATAATGTTCTTCATGCAGTTGTATTGATGATGGATAATCTTGCTATTTCCAGATTGTCTAAATGCTTAACTCTTTAACATTCAAACTGACCATATCTGGCCAAAATATTTTGCCTCTTTCATGTTCAAACTGGCCAGATAAAACATGTTGCACCTACTCTACAATGCCATAGTAAAAATGACCAAGAAATTTCAAAGATGAGACAATGTATAAGCATTAGATTTAACAGAATAACCTGAATACTAAAGGATTAAGACAGATTACTATTAATACAGCTAGAATTTTTCAGATTATTAACCTTAATTTTAGAAACGAAATATTTTTTAAAAATATATCTGCACTGCTCCACTTAATTTGATTTCCATTCCTCATTGGGTATCATATGGCATTCAAAATAGGAACGTTTGTTAATAAACTAAGGTACTAATGGTCTTGTCCACTATGTCACTATGTACATGCGATAGTGGGCCCTTATCAATAAGGGCATAACAATCATTAGTTTAGAGATAAAGGTTTGAGTCCTAATATATTTTGGTACTATGTACATATTCCAAATGACAGCTGGTTATTTTGGAGCTCAAACCAATTCAAATGTGTCATCATCATCATTTAACGTCTGCTTTCCATGCTGGAATGGGTTAGACAGTTTGACTGAGGACTGGTAAGCCAGGAGGCTGCACCAATCTGATCTGGCAAGGTTTCAACAGCTGGATGCCCTTCCTAATGCCAATCACTCCGAGAGTGTAGTAGGTGCTTTTTACATGCCACAGGCATGGGGGCCAGTCAGGCAGCACTGGCATCGACCACACTCGAATGGTGCTTTTTACATGCCACCAGCATGGGAGCCAGTCAGGCGGCATTGGCATTGATCACGCTCGAAATATCGAAAAATATTTAAGCTCTAAAGATAAGGTTAGTTATTATTCGGAAAAATTATAATTGTATCATTATCACCTGATTGTTAAAATAATTTTGTAATGAATTTTAGGTAACAAAATCTGTATTGATTGTAAAAATCAGAACTTTGAACCATGAAATCCTGAATCTATTTCATTTAAAGTTATTGGTAGAGAATATGGCAGTCGTCTAACATGTCTCCCAATACTCTATGATAAACATCTGAATGACATAACATCATTGCTAATTAGCTACCTCCTATAATGGTTACCACTTATATCTAATTAGTGTTACATTAAACTCCTCTTGAGAAGTTCGTTTGAAAAAGATGAAGTTTCTGTGGAGATTTGTTTAATTGGTGTACATGCATGTATAAAAATATTAATGATATAAGATATTGCAGAAAGTAGTTGAAGACGGTTCTGTGGTGTAACTTAGCATCTTTTTTTCATTTTTTATTCTTATTTTTTTATTACAACTTTTTATTTAGCCCATTTGATACCAACCTACCTGAGACTATCCCTGGTTCTATGAAATAAGCTTTCTGCTTTAAAGTGATATTCTTACTCTTTACTCTTTTACTTGTTTCAGTCATTTGACTGCGGCCATGCTGGAGCACCACCTTTAGTCGAGCAAATCAACCCCAGGACTTATTCTTTGTAAGCCTAGTACTTATTCTATCAGTCTCTTTTGCCGAACCGCTAAGTTACGGGGACGTAAACACACCAGCATTGGTTGCCAAGCGATGTTGGGGGGATAAACACAGACACACAAACATACACACACACACACACACACACACACACACACACGTATATATATATATGTATATATATATATATATATATATATATATATATATACATATATATATATACATACACGACGGGCTTCTTTCAGCTTCCATCTACCAAATCCACTCACAAGGCTTTGGTCGACCTGAGGCTATAGTAGAAGACACTTGCCCAAGGTGCCACGCAGTGGAACTGAAACTGGAACCATGTGGTTGAGAAGCAAGCTACTTACCACACAGCCACTCCTGAGTGAAAATCTTCAAACAAAGCTTCATTGTAATTTATGTTTCAGATACCAACTTAACAAGGTCAAAATTATTTCACTAAATTCTTCATTTTTAAAATTTATTGAAACAAAAGCAGTGTTTTTCAACAGAAAGATGGTAGCAAAAGGGTTAATATCCATGCTGGGATAAGGTGTCTGAGTTTACAAGTTTATATATTTACTTGTGTTCTTGAAGCAGACTTGGAAAGGTAGACTAGGTATTTCCCAGGCAGATCTATTGACACAAAGTTTAGAAATTTCGGAGGAGGGGGAAGGTAGTCGATTAGATTGACCCCAGTACACAACTGGTACTTACTTTATCAACCCTGAAAGGATGAAAGGCAAAATCAATCTTGGCGGAATTTGAACTCAGAACGTAAAGACAGACAAAATACCGCTAAGCGTTTCACCCGACATGCTAACGTTTCTGCCAGCTCGCCGCCTTTAAAATATTCTTTTCTACTCTAAGCACAAGACCTGAAAATTTTGGAGAGTGGGGCCAGTCAATTAGATCGACCCCAGTACGTAACTGGTACTTAATTTATCGACCTCATTATCATAACTGTTCTGGCAATAGAAAGGGAAAATCATAGGAACTGTTTTGTTGTTGACAGCCTGACTTGGAAGAGCTCTAACAGATCTTTGAAACATTAGTAAAGGTAAAACTGAAACCTCGATATCCCAGTACCATTTGTGAATTGATATTGTTTAACATTTAGGAAGGGAGTTGGCAAGAACTCAATACAGGCATTGGGTAAACAGAAGTTCATACAATGACTGTCTTATTGTGGGATTAAAATAAACATGGTAGAAGTTTAGATGACAATTGAGTTTGTTGTCAAGGTATCTCTGGTAAAAGCAAACCAATACCAACATCATTTTATGTCTTTCATGCTGGAATGGTATGGATGGGCTATCATGATTCTTGTAGGTTTTTGCCCTCCTGGATAGGTTTGGAGATCATGTCTCACTTGTGTTTCATTTGGCATGGTTTCTACTGTTTCCTAGTACCACTTTATGAAGTGTGTTGGGTGCATTTTATCATTGCACCAGAACAAGAAAAGTTCTCATCCACTTTGCATGATTGTAGAGTTCTTTCAACCCCTACATCTCTATCCATTTGCTAACTATTTTACAGAGTGTACTTGGGGGCAGTATATAAAAAGTGTGCAGCTGCATAGCAGTGAGACTTAGGTTTTTAATGTGGAACATCTGTGAGACTATAGTGGTATTGAATATCAACCCTTGTAATATTAATTCTGAGGAAATACAGAGAAGTGAGCTGAAATAATGATTAGACCTTAAAGACCATTTGAGAGTGATCTTCACTTGTATATAGACATATGATGTGAACGGACAAAGTGCTGAGTGGAACAATGTTATGTGCTAACAGTGGGCAGTACTGTATAGTAATAGTGGAATCGCTGGAAGAAGCAGCGAAACCCTATTCAGAATGTTGCACTCTCAGATGAGATCATACAGGATCAGGAAGATTAAATGTTATGTTGCACTGAAAAGCTGTGCACCAGGAAACCTTGGCTGTTAAGATGACAAGCATGACGATAGTAACATTCAAAAATCAAGTAGTTTCTCAAACTATTTTTATATTTATTTCTAGGTCGAAGTTGCTCACTAAACTAATATTTTAATTCCATCCAGCTACAAATCTAATATCTCAGCTTACCCTTTGGAACCTTCTAGTTGATTTTTTTGAAAGTTCTAAGGCTCACATGCATATGTTTAGATGCATATATTACTCATGTCTTTTTGTATGTGATACACACACACACACAGTGTGTGTGTGTGTGTGTGTGTGTGTGAACAAGTAGACACGTGTAGAACAGAGGGGTTGTTTTTTTTTGTTTTTTTTTCAATTTTTGCACATTTGGATTAAAGAAAATTATGCTTCTCAATCTCTGCTGATACTCATGAATAATTTAGTGTAGGTGTATTTTTTCTAATTATAAAAAAACCCAATGAAGGTGGAGAAATATAGAATTACTGAAATAATTTAAATAAAGTATGAACCGACGTAATATGCCATCTTTATTTATCTTTCCTTTAAAAGTGATTAGCCTCGTGTAATTGTCGACTAAAATTACATCATGGGGATTCAAGGATTGACCAGTAGTGTTGTTATGGAGGGGAGACGCTAGTAGCTGATGGTGTTTTGACTTTGACTGCTTTTAATATCTCTTGATTTTCTTTTTAATATGCTTGAGAAAATTGTTTAAAATATCCTTCTTCCCTCTTTAAGTAAAATTTTTAGTATATAAACATTCATGATATCTTTTTCATATATGGAGTGTTTTACTGAAAGTTTGTTTTCAGTTGAGAGGTTAACTAGTTTGTTGACTGAAATTCTCATTTAAATCCCCTTCTTTCTCTCTCTCTCTCTCTCTTTCCTTTTCTTCCCACTCAATCACTTATACATTATTGACAACAATAACCATTAAAACTTCTGAAGTGTTTAAATACTATTCGCATATCGTTAGCAATTTTGTGTTTATTTTGCCATGCTGGCATGGGTTACAATATATGAAATAAAACAAATATTTTCAGACGTCTCAGATGTGGTAACTAAACTACTTTTAGTTTTTCTAAAACATGAGTCAATTCCCTAACTAATAATTTAACAAGAAGTGGGGATAAAAGTTGATAACTTTCATCAGTTCTTTTACTCATCTCTCTAAAACCAAGTTAGTTTAGTAATTAATGACCACCCGACAGATTTTTCACATCATCTTCTGACTATTCCCAACTCTAAAGATTTGATATCAATAGCTTCTTTATAATCTCTATTGAAAACTCTTACATCAAAATATTCTGCTTTCTGACTCCCTCACCATACTTAGTTCTTATGTTCTTTGGAAATTCTAATCTCAATACCCTTGACTAGAAACATTTTAAACATTAAATGTTTTATTTTGCAGTGGAACAGGAAATCAATCTGTGTGTGTGTGTGTGTGTAGGTGTAGGCGCAGGCGTGGCTGTGTGATTAAGAAGTTTGCTTCCCACTGAAATGGTTTCAGGTTCAGTTTCATGCTGTGGCACCTTAGGCAAGTGTCTTCTATAGCTGCAGGCTGATCAAAGCCTTGTGAGTGGATTTGGTAGATGGAAACTGAGAGAAGCATGTTGTATGTGTGTATGCATGTGCATAGTGCATGTTGACTGAAATTGTCATTTAAATCTCCTTCTTTCTCTCTCTCTCTTTGTGTGTCTTGTTTCAACATTACATAATTGTTGTAAATGAATGTCATTCATTTCCAGTACTCTGCAAGAACATGTCTGGATGTGGTGAAATATTACCTTGCTGAGAAACATTAGGATTGGTAACAGGAAGGGCATCTGGTCACAGAAAATCTGCTTCAATAAACTCTGCCTGCACCATGCAAGCTTGGAAAAGTGATAATGATGCCTATGCGTGTTTCATATCTAATCTGTTTACGCCTGCTTTATAGAAATTAGTCTTCTTATGTAAAATACAGTAACCATTTTTTTCTTTATGTTAAAGTCAAATTACATTGTCACCCTTCAAGAATTGATAAATAACTTCCAGGAACTCTGTGAGAATTATTTCTGTTAATTTCATCTCTCATCTCTGTAAATAAACTGACAAAAAAATTAATGAAATTTTGCATATTACAATGGGAAATTTTCTAATATGCAACATAACTTACAATTTCACATGTCCCCACAATCAGTATTTGAGTTTTCTTGCAGTTGTTAATATTAGTTTGTTCAGAGTTACAAAGTAAACACAATGGTTGTTGTTAATCTGTTGTCAGATGCATGTTAGCTATTTCAGACAGCTTTTTGTCCAAGGCTATTTGTTGCCATCATGTGTGAAAAGTGTGTGTGCTTTGAGTAATATGTACTGGAAAATCTGTGAGCATCACACATTGAAGAAACCAATAAATCAGTGCTTGTATTTATTCTCTTTGTGTTGCACAGACAATCCTTGTCACTTTCACCACAGTAAAGGCAACGACCCAGTGATTGACTGGTGAGAAACCTGTACCCAACGACACTCTTGTTCACAAAATATAAAATAAAATAAAATAAAATTATATGTAACAAATTGTTTTCTTCTCCAAAGAATACGGCTGTGGAATTTCATCTCCATTGCTTGCCTATTGAATTTATAATCAATGGTTTTGGTCTTTTTATTCTGTATTCTTGTGTTAGAATATTGTAAATGTTCAAATGCTCTATACTGTTTTCATTATTCGTCTGTTACATTGTTTTGTTAAAGATATATTAAATTTTGTATAGTTTCTTTGATTTATTCATGTTTATTCAAAAGTTTGTATGTGGGCAGTATAATTATATTCATCTCATGCACTGTAATGAAGAATAAAGTGCTCATATAACATTTGCAGCTGTACTAGTAAGTAGCTGTGAACTCATAGTACAAGTTTGTTTTGATATGGATCTGTATTTGTAATTTTGAATAGGTTAGGTATCTGTTAACATAAAATGTACCCATGCTATGTTTTATGTAACCGAGGACACCAAATGCAAGAGGTCTTTAGGTGAGATTTTATGTACTGAAGTGTTATTGTGATGTGTAGTAAATTCCCCAATGAAATATTATATTGTTTTTATTGTCAACAAGCAGAAGCTAAATAGAACTAAATATATTAAACATGAAATAATTGTTTAATGGCAGTTAAGTCTTTTTAAAATCATTCAGCAAAAATGAGTGTTTTATTTCTTTACATATCCATCATCATATATTGTTTTCTTTATTGAGATTGTTTATTTGAAAACTTATTATTACTGTTCAACATTTTTACACCCGGGTTTTGGTTTTCATTTTATCATTCTTTGGCTAGATTTGTAAATAAATGCAATTTTCACTAGTCTTTAGTCACTCAGGCTGGGATAGAGACAAACTGCATGTGTTTTTGTTTTTTTGACTGCTTATATGAAGTTTGAATTTTGAATTGCTCAAGAAAGTTCTGGCTGAGATTCATTTACAGGAATTTACAATTTTTGGAAGTAAAGAAAATGATTGGCTGCTTTGTAATCCCCAAACTTTTAGGCTTCTCACTATTATTCCATTGTTTTGATTGTCAAAATGAAATAGCCTTGGATATACATATTACATATAATAAAAATTGTTCTTGTGTATGCTTATCACCAGTTTATGATTGAAAAATTTCATTTATATATTCTATGAAATAGAAAAATTACAGAAGCAGTTTCCACATCCTACTCATGCATGTTTATCATCAGCAATCACCCTCTCTTCTACTCACTCTGTTGGTTACATTGCTCTGAACAAACACAGACAACATGGAGTATTAAAAACTCCTTTGTCTTCCCCCATATAAGGCAATCTCACCAGTGTTGTTGCCACAATAAAATGCACAAAGTGCACTCTGTAAAGTTGTTAATGTCAAAGAGGAGAAAACGTAGGGTGAAGAGGCTTCTTTAGTCTTGTCTTATGGAAGACCCAATAACCTTTCTAATACCAGTGCTACAATAAAATGCACCCTGTACACACTATAAAGTGGTTGGTGATTGGAGTGTCATAAAGCTATAGGAACCAAACCACAGATATATAATAGTGAGATGTGGTCCGTCGATCTGTCTGAGAAGGTAGTAATCCCAAATAAGAACTGGCTCAAATTGTGACAACCCATTCAATCCATATCAGCCAGAAAAGTGGCTATAAAAGGATGATGGTGATGATGATGATGATGATGATGACGACGACGATGATGATGATGATGATGATGATGATGATGATGATGATGATGATGATAGGTGCATGGTTTTGATGAAAACTTAGTATACTTTTTTTTTATATTTGCAATTGAGGAATCTTGTGCACAATACTTACCAAAAGTTTACATTAGATACGTATGATTAGTAGCATAAATAACGAGCTAGATATCTTCTATCCTTTACTTGTTTCTGTCATTAGACTGTAGTCATGCTGGGGCACTGTTTTGAAGAACTTTTAGTTAAATGAACTGACTACAGTATTTTTTTTAAAGCGTAGTATTTATTCTATTGGTCTCCTTTGCCAAACTGCCAAGTTACTGGGACATAAACACACCAACACCAGTTGTCAAGCAGTGATGAGAACAGACGTACACACACGCACAAACAAACATATATACTTTAGGCTTCTTTCAGTTTCCATCTACCAAATCCACTCACAAGGCTTTGGTCAGCTCGAAGCTATAGCAAAGACACTTGCCAAAAGTGCCACGCAGTGGAACTGAACCTAGAACCTTCTTAGTACACAGCCATGCCTGTGTCTATCTCATGTAAGTAAAAGAAAAAATGTTTGCAAAAACAGATTTATAAGATTAAGTATTGCTTATACAATATAGCTCATAATCTTCGAAAATTTGTTGTGAAATATTAACATTTCAAACTTCAACATTGAACTTTTCTATAAATTTCATCTTCATTTAACATTAGCCACTGTACTGTTGTTACTTAGTCCCATGTCACCACAAAATGAATAGAGCTGAGAAGCAAAGTATTCCAACCAAAACCACTCCATTGCATTCGGGTATTGCATACCCTAGACTATATCCTTACCCAACCTTTCCTTCTTTAAGCTGGAAGGGACTGATTGGAGGAGTATTTAGACAAGTAACTTCATAGAGGTTCTCTCTCTCTCCCTCAATTAAATGGGAGAACCATATTTTAAACCAGTTTCTTGTCTGTTTTTCAGTCCTTCATTCATCATCATCATCATCGTCCGCTTTCCATGCTGGCATGGATTGGACAGTTTGACTGAGGGCTGGCAAACCAGAAGGCTGCACTGGGCTCCAATCCGATCTGGCAATGTTTCTACAGCTGGATACCCTTCCTAACGCCAACCACTCCGAGAGTGTAGTGGATGCTTTTTATGTATCACCGGGGCCAGTCAGGCGGCACTGGCAACGACCACACTTGAATGGTTCTTATTATGCACCACTGGCACAGCACCAGTCAGGTGGCACTGAATTTCAAGGGGACAAGTGCTGGTCTGTATTGTAAAAATGATGTTAAATAATATCAACAAACTAGAATAAATTAAGAAGCTTTAAGCTGTAATGAATTCCAGCATTTTATGATTTTATGTTCATGCTTGGTCATTCTTCAGAGGTAATCCTCTTAGGAACTGTTGCTCTTATTTCATTTGTATTCATACTTTTAACTGTTGTAGTGTGTCTGGTGCAGCTAAAGATTTGGTTTGCCATTAATTTGGTATGGCAACTTTTGTTTGTACTAATTATTTAATACTTAGCTCCCGCCTATTCCTTTCTCAGTAGTATACCAAATAAGGCCACTTACCTGATTCTTTTGGAGATTTTTCTACCCTCTCCTTCTCAGTATCCCTTTTTCTTAGCTATGTTTACTTCATTTTCTGTCTCTAACATAGCTTTCTGAGTGTTGAACAATGATATATCAAATATCAGAAAGCTAAGTTATGGAAAAAAAGTTAAACACTTGATTTATATTGTAGCAGATTGGTCTTATTTATTCTTATTAGTAAGTATTGGTGTATGAAATTTAATTATGGCATTTGTCACATTCTTTTCCTTGACACATTTTAGTTGACTGGAAGTTACTGATTAGTATGCACTATAACAGCTGTACGTATGAGCGTGTGTGTGTGTGTGTGTGTACATATGATTGGATATTCAAAAGAAAAATACGCAATACACAGTTTGATAATTCATTGAAAGTTTGTGATTTACTGGCCAAATGTAGCAAGAAATACTGCTTAGCAATGGAGCCAATAATTAGCTTTGGTTGCAAGCATACACCTGTGTGTGTGTGTGTGTGTGTGTGTGTGTGTGTGTGTGTGTGTGTGTGTGTGAGGAAAATAAGGCAAGGTAGAAAATCTTAAAATAATTTTATCATGAAATACATTTTGTAAAGGTTGGTATTGGTTTCGGTCTTTTCGACTTTTTCAACTAAGAGTAAAAACAAGTAAAAAATTAAATTGAAGAAAAAATAGATGAAATGTTTAGTAAATATTTCCATAGTCTTCAAATAGCTAGAACATTTTCCTTTTTTCTGTCTGTCAAAGCTAGTTCCAGCCATGCCCATTCTACCGATATTAGGTTTAAGAGTAAGGTATCCAGTATATTCTTCTGTTTTTATTCTTTGAGATAGTTGAAGGTGGAGTGCATGTAAGCAGATTTAACTGAACTGCTATTTCTAGCAGGCTGAGCTAGAAATTTATTTGCAATAGTTATGCAAATTAGCACGCATATCAAGAAATATAGCTTATTCTATATTTGTTAGCTTACTATTATTATTTTATATTTCTATTTATTTATTTAGTGCATTTTTATGGAGCTCAACTTGAACTCTTTTCTGATAGGTTCTACTGCAGCAACCCAGAGTGCATCAGCATTTCCAGATCAACTAAATGTTGCCAGCAATTTCCCTTTAAAACCTATTTTTTACCAAAATATAGTGAGTTTGTATGATTACATTTATTTTTAGGTATAAATAAACTTTGGCAGGGCTTGGTACTACTGCTAGAACCCCCCACACACACACAGATGCATAATGCGTCACTTCTAACAGTGGGCCTGTTCCTTTCCTCTGTCTAAAATTGTTGTTTATAATGTCTTATAATCGTACAAACACAGTTTGTAAGCTTATGGTTTTCACATTCAAAAACATTAAATATACTTAATATAAATTTGTTGACACATGAGTATAGACTATTACGCACATCCCATGGTTTCATCTAGGTATCCGGGTGGATGTCTGAAATCATCAGTGAACACAAAGCTGAGGTAGTAATAATAGCTAGATAGGCTGACATGTGATGACAACCAGGTTTGTTGGTTACATTAAGACTCAGCAGTGTTTAATGATGTTTGAAAGAGGGTATCTTTTTTAATACGCTGGATGGATGGAGGATATTAATTCTAAGTTTTTCTTTAGAATGGGTGCCAGGTGGTCTTGTAGGTTTTTTTTTTCCTTTTAAGACAGAGCTTAAATAGTTTTGGCATATTTTTAAAGAAGGCTTCATTTTTATATTTGTTTTGCAAAATCCTTGATGTGAAATCGTGTGTTGAAACAGATGTTGTTGTATCTTGGAGAGTCATTTTATCAATAGAAATACGTGCACTGACTCTATTTTACTTTTTATTATCATCAGTCATCTAGCTAATTAACTGATTGCTTGATTAATTATTCAATCAATTAGTGAATCCTTTCATTTTTAAGGGTCCTTTTGTCACCATTTACAACCTCAGCAATGACATACATTCAGTTCCCCAGGTCTGTTATGTTGTATCTTAACTGCATCTCTTGAGTTCTGCTACTGTATTTGTACTTTTTGGAGGGTGAGGAAGTGAGTAAATGTGCATGTGTAATGGCAAGTGGGTGGAGATTTACGTGTGGTCTGTTGGGGTTTTGATTTTTTTACATTTTTGGTCAGTTTCTGTGAGAACAAATTGTGTGCGTGTGTGTTGTGTGCATGTATGTGCCCACACCTATAAGCCTTCTAGTCACAGTTCCTGGCTGTACGTCTTCCTATTATTGTTATCTCTCAAGGAAATAATGAATTTATTCACAGATATGTACTTATTCTAGCAAGCCATCTTACACACAAGTCCTGTGGGGACCCAGTTTTGTCATGTATGATCCAAATGTACCACAGATAGTGCTGGATTACATTTTACTTGTTGCATTCACGAGCAACCTCACACGCATGCATACAGTCAAGTGTGTGTGTGTGTGTATGTGCATGCATGCATTTGTGCATCCAACAACACATGTGGTAGTAGGGCTTGCATATCCTGGGTCTGCTGATGGTGGGAATGCTAATTCTTCATTTCTTTTTTTTTATGTATACATATACATAGACTCATTCCCAGCATAGATACAAGGCTGGAAATAGGGAAGGAGGATGACCATTCAACCACATTGGCCACAGTACATGACTACAATTCTATTCATCAATCCCATAATTGAATCCATGTACACACTGGTCCACACATGCAGATATGCATGCACAAATTTATATGTGGGCACACGTATAAATCTATATAGGGGTGGGGGATTTATATCTACAGACTGGTGGCGGTAGGATCATTGCTATTTCTTTTGTACTTTCTATTAAGTATAGGCCATCATATTGATACGAATATGGCTTCTTTTAATTTGCCATAATATTGTGATGTACATGTATTGATAAAAAAAAGAAAAAAAAACAGTTGCTCAGTTATTCCTGAATTTTATTTGTATTTTACATTGTCCAAGACTAATGTCTTGTATTGTTTAGGTGAAAGCTTGGACCAATTCTTGAACTATCTTTTGCTTTTGTTTTGTTTCTTTTGCTTTGTTTCTTCAGGAGATCAGGGATGTCTACTTAGATGCCTGCATCAAGCTATATATCAATTTAATGGTCTACAAACACACACACACTCATGCAGGCACACATAACTTTGATACTACGTCTTACTTTGTAGCACTTTGGGCAAGTGTTGTCTAACTCACGGCAACCAGAGTTTGTAAGTAAAATTTGGTTGAAGGAAGTTATGAAAGCCAGGCCACGACTACCACTGCCTGGTCTATGGTTGCCTTTCATGAAGTCCAGTCTGTTAGAAACATTCAAGCCTGGTTTCTGGGTTGAGGATAGCTTTTTCGTGACCTCTCACTAATCTCTTGAAAGTACAATATTTTATAAATTAAATCTATATAGTATTTTATTTTATAATTTTTAAAAATTACAGAAGTTAAGTCAATTATGAATAAATATTTAATTACTTTGAAAAAAGCAAGCAGTTTAAAAAAAAAAAGGGAAAATAAATGTCTAAGTTCTCGAGATGTTCAAGGAAATGTATGCCTGTGAAAGAGAGTGCATATATGCATATGAGAATTGTTTAATTTCCATACCAAATTAAGTCAATATGTTGCTGATCTTTGAAGAAAATAGTGGCAGAAATATAAATAAAGAACTGAGTTAAAATCAGAAAATAAAATAGAAAGTGGGGTGGCCAGTTTGGGTGAAGTGTGTGTAATTAGCCATGTTCTAAAATGGTTTTGTCATGAATAGTGTAGAAATCTACAGAAGTAGGTCTTGAAGCTCAGTAAGTTTTGGTTGCACAAACTATGAACTTTTGCTGTACAGATGACCTTTTTACAACACAAAATGGCAAACTCAATTACTAATAAACAGATATCTCCAAATTATCCATTAATTATTTGAAGTAAATTCAACAACATTCTTTTACTGTGGAGAAATTCTAATCTTCTGTAGTTATCTTGAAATAAATGGCAAAAACAAATTGACATGAAGAGGAAAAGAAAGGAAAAAGAGGCCTGAAAAATGCTAAGAGTTATGCAGATACATTAAAGAAAAAAATATCTTATTCAGCAAAATTACTGATGCTGCAAATTTTTGGTTCTCAAACAACTTCTAGAAATTAACTGTAAATTAGTTTGTTCAATTTTCAACTCAGTCATAAAAATTATTCTTCACTTCAAACAAGTTTACTTAAAATGCTTTTTTTTTTTTTTTTTATGAAAGGTTCTGAAATGATATTTTCGTGTAATTGATTTCACTGGTGATAAAATTGCATGTAGAAAGCTAGTTCCCCCTCCCTCCCACCTGAATATGCCTCTGTCAAAATGAGTTTTTTTTTGTTTTTTTTTTAAATAGCTTATTCAAGAAAGAAGGGTTGTACTGATGGTTTTTGTAAACCCTTTGGGACAAGTGAGAATGATGCAGTTGATGTTCAACTTCAACATCTCTAAATTGACATCTACTGGGAAAACATGAGTGGGTTTGACATTCTAATGAAAAAGGATTGGGCATAGTAAAGGGGCCTTGACAGGGGGATATATTATGGGTGATGAAAAAAAGTGATACAAGTGTGTATATAACTAGCTAGTTCCAAAGAGCAGCCATTGTCTTTGTCACAGACAGTGTGCAGTGACGGACTGTCAGTGGGATAAGCTACAGTATGTTAGCAATTGAGTGTTTGCCAATCACCCTGATGGCGTTTGTTTGTTTTTTTTTTGTTTTTTTGGATGTAGTCTAGGATGGTTGTTGTGCTTGGGTAACAACAGCAACAGCTATTGAACAGATTGATGCCATTGCTAAATATAACTAGTGGTGATTGAATGATTTTTCTGTGTTCATTCACTTTTCAAATAAATAATGGTGGAAACATTGCGTATGAAATATCTTCTAATACTTATACTAATGAAGGTGGTGAGATGGCTAAATTGTTAGCATGCCAGACAAAATGCTTAATGGTAGTTTGTCTGTCTTCACATTCTGAGTTCAAGTTCCACCAAGGTTGATTTTGCTTTTCATTCTTCCAGGGTCAATAAAATAAATACCAGTTGTACATTGGGGTCAATGTAATCAACTTTCCCCCTCCCCAAAATTGCTGGTTTTGTGCTGAAATTTGAAACCAATGTTTCTATTAAGGCAGTAAATTATGTAATACTGACTGAAATTAGGTTGCAGTGTTGGATTATTGTCCTTTGGGTCACAAATTGAACTATGAAAGGCTGCTAAAAGTAGAGAACACATGAGATAAACAGGGGTTACCCAATGCTGACCCAATAGAGGGACCAGTGGTTCGTGTTGACGGCAGTGTGGCAGATAAAATAATCAAGGGTGTTGTACCCAGTGACTGCATAGTAGTATCATCGTAAACTGCTACAAAGGCCAAGGCGATGCCTTAGGGAGAAGGAACTATAGAGGAACCAGACTTCTAGACCAAGTTATGGAAATCACAGAAAGCTGTAGCTCAGTTGATCCATGATAGAGTAGACCTGGATGGGACACAGTTTGGCTTTGTCCCTGGAAGAGGCACCATAGACACAATCTTCCTAGTAAGGCAACTTCAAGAAAATGTACTTAGCTAAGAATAAACGGCTGTTCCTGTCTTTCATTAATTTGGAAAAAACATTTGACAAGGTACCATGTTCAGAAATTTTGTGGGCTCTGAGGAAACTAGGTGTTGGTGAATAGCTTGTGCTGGCAGTAAAATAAATATAATTCGGTTATAGCATGAAAGATACATGTTGGCCAGTCAAAAATGTACAAAACCTGTCAGTTACACTTGAAGATTTATTTGGTATCAAAATTTTTGTCACAGCAGTTGGTCATTGGATATGCTTCCATTGCATCTTTGGTTGGATTTTTGTGTCTTTTTGAATGGCTCTCATGTGTCTTCCATGCTGTAATTGTTTTAATTGTAACACATAGTCTCAGATGAAATCACTAACATGGCAAGTACACCTCCATAAAATTGTTTTTTCTTGTTATTCTATTGGAAAATATTGCTTGAAATGTTCATCCTTAACCTAATTATTGCACAAGAATATAACAACAATTATGCAGAATCACAGCGTGACGAATCGTTGAACATGCTTACGTTTCCTTTTCCATATATTTATGGAAAACACAGTAATTTGAAATTGTTATACATTATATATCTTCTTAATGTTTTGGTAACATTTTCATATTTTGTAGAATGAAATTTAACTACCGTTATATCAGACAGTCACGACTGGTAGATTACAAATAACTAAACAGTCAATTCACTTTCTCAATTCAAATAGTAGAAATAAAGAACTGTCTAACTACAACCAACATCATAGCAGGCTTGATAAAACAATTAATTGTCTATATTTAAAGGCTGTAGTTGGAAGACATTTAGAAGATAAGGCACAAAGAAAAGGGTACTATATTTCTTGATATATGATGAGTTTGCATGTTTTGCTTAGCTTAAATAACAATCTCAGTCTTTTTTCTCATGTAATATATATTTAGAAGGTTTAAGCATTTAAGATATTTTTGTTGATTTAACACTTTCCTGAAAATAATGTTTCAAGTGGTATCAGAGTTTTGCAGAACTCTGCAGAGGAAAACAATCGTGTTAGCGACAACTTCTTTAAAGACCTGATATGTACAGCCAGACTTGCAGTGCTTTGATTTCCTTCAATGTTCTACACATTGGGAAAAAGGAGATATGATATGATAATATATGACATAATCTGATATGATGTGTGTATAATATAATATAAACCTATAAGATAATAGGAGGAAAATTCAACCTCAGGAAATGATATCTTAGAACTTCATCGGTTGTGAATGAGAGGCCATATATATATATTAAGATGTGATACAACAAGCTAAGAAAATAGCAAAAGACCAACAAACTAAATACAATTACTTAATTCTAGTTATCATTATACTAACACTCACCACTAATTGTAGTCTATTAAAATTTGAGAGTTTTCTCCCTGCTTTCCTTTTTCAAATTTGACAATTAAGCTAATGATTCTCTCTCCTCCTCATGAGTGTAATTTCAATTTATTAGAAGTTTTTTGGACTCACTAAATTAAATGTTAACAAGAAATGCCAATCACTTAAAATGGATAGAATTTGGGATAGAAGGAAACCCTGGGAAAAATGAGACAAAGTACTGCAAATTGATCTCAAGACACTGAGTCTTATGAAGAAGATGTCAAAGGATTGAGACATCTAGCACCTTGCTGTATTCAAGAAGACCCATCCACCAGAGCAGAATTGATACCTGTGCTTGTGCCACATAAAAAGCACTTGTGATGGCGTCACAAAAAATGCTCCCAGTACACTCTGTGAAGTGGTTGGTATTAGGAAGGGTATCCAGTCATAGAAACCATGCCAAAACAGACAATGGAGCCTAATGTGGCCTCTGGATTTACCAGCTCCTATCAAGCCATCCAACCCATGCCAGCATGGAAAACGGATGTTAAAAGATGGTGATGTACTTATGGAGAATATTTTGCCAGAGTCTTTAATCCTACAATAGTCTTGATAAATCTTGGATGAATATGAAAGTTGCACAAGAGGCACATTACAAACTATAGATTTTTGGTTGTCAGCTGTAAATACTTGTAAAGCAACCATAGCAAAAAAAGAGAGCCACTATGTGATTGTGTAACCTACTAAAAATAATAGTCAAATTAGTGCTTATTTATTCTCGTTCTTGAATTAATCATGTGTTATCTTCTAGCTTCAAGATTTCCATGATGCAATTGTTTGTTATTAGAACAACATTGCAAGGTAGGTGTGAGAGGCCAGATCTGGCCAGTTCTAACATAAAGCAAGGAGAATATTTGAGCCACATATGGCCAGTTTAAATGCTAAAGGGTTAAGACATTACATTACGTGGAACAGAGAAATTCTTGCAACAGGAAACTAAAACTGCCTTACAAACTTGGCTTACATGAAACTTGACATCCTTATTGCTGGTGAATCAATTGTGTGTGTGTGTGTTTGTGTGTGTGTGTGTGAGAAAGAGAGAGAGAGAGAGAGAGAGAGAGAGAGAGAGAGAGAGAGAAAGAGAGAGAGAGAGAGAGAGCACGTGTGCACACAAACCATAAAATTTTATTTTAAAACATTTCACCAAGTTATAAGTTCATTTATGAAACTGACTGCAAAGTGTGTGTATGTATGTGTAACTGATTACTGAATCAAAGTAAAAGAAAGTCTTCAATTCTAGAGAAAAGTGTACTGAAAACAATACTATTCTTTATTTATCATAATCCCCCTCTTCAATAATATACATGTTACTTATTTCTCCTACTCCACAATAACTTTTCAAAGTCTATAAACAGAGGAAAATGCCTTGATTTGTAAACTTAAATCTGTGAGTTCATCAGATACTTTAACTCCACCATCAACTTGTCCTTCAGTACATCTAGTAGAATTCACTCTGTTCAAGCTAGGTGCTCCCACCAGTAAAAGAGGCCCTTTAAAGGGCCATGAGTTTGCCTTTTCTCCTGACTAATCTATTAAAAGTGTAAGGAAAAGAAGCCCTAAAAACTACCAAAAAAGTTCATTTAGAAAATCACATGTCAAACAACTTCAGTTCACAGCTTTATAAAATATCCTTACCATGGTGTTCTGTGTCACCTTTTTGCCGTTTGACTGATATTCAAGTTATGATTACGCCCATCATCTTTCTTTTTTGGCATATTGTTTTCAAGATTAAGTTCTTCAACATGTTTCGTCTTTTCTGAGATGCCAGGGTGTAGTTTGATAGAGATTTAGCTGCTTTTTTAAATTTTTTATCAGGTTAAACAATCATGTAAAAGCCCCCTTGTTTGTATAAAAAGTAAATACATGCTTAAAGTAGTAGCATCCTCAAGATCTCACTAGTGTGAGATACTGAGATGTGCATACCACTGCTGATAAGGTCAGAACATCAGCAACTTCATGTGCTTCATTCAAATTTTTTTGCCTTTATTTTTGTGCACCATATTGTTGCCTCGTCCTTGATATCTAATCTGTTCCTGTATACCAATAGGTTTTAGTGGTATCCTACTCAAACTGTCAGGTGGAGGCAAAGGGTAAAGACCCCCTTCGGTCATTGACAACCATGGAATTGCACCTAGAAAGTTCCCTTCCAAAGCACAAGTCTGAGCAAGGTTGTTTATGGAAGATCAGCAGTTGCCCATGTAAACCAGTCTCCCCCTCTCCATGCCACCGATGTTCTCCAAGGGAAAGGCAAATGCTGAGACAGTTTGGCACTCATTTCTACAGCTGAGTGAACTGGAGCAACATGAAGTGAAGTGTCTTGCTCAAGAACACAACACACAACCCAGTCTGGGAATCAAACTCACTACCTCATGATTGTGAGTCCAACCCTCTTATTACTGAGCCATGTGTCTTCATGCGGAGGTATTGTATATACAAAACATACTTCTATGGTTCACAGCCAACCATTTGACTAATTAGCCTTTTCAAGTTAAGGGATAACTGAGTGCAGTTAATGGGTTTAATGATTAATTCTTTAGCATTCAGATTACTTTGTCAAACGTTAAGCTTATCTATTGTTTTGAATTAATCCTTCAATATCTCATAGTTTTCATATTTCACTGATGTGATTGTTTATTTTTAGAATAACATTGTAGGATAGGTGTTAAAACCTAGATCTGACGAGTTTGAACATAGAATTGGTTGAATCTTTTGGCTAGATATGTCCTGTTGAAATGCTAAAGAGTTAATGGAAAGATGTGGGTTATAAGTAAGAAGAGGGTTCCAGAAGGAAACATTGGGGAGTATGGTTAAATATTAAACTAGATGTGGAGATGAGGTGAACCAAGAGTAAAGGATCAGTAACATCAACGGCTGAGGGACCCTACCGGAAGAGCAGAGGTGAGTGGGTGGAAGTAGGACCAGCGTGGGTCTCTTCACTTCAGAGTGGTCATGACAGATGGACACATGTGAACATATGAGCTGGAATTTGCCGTTAGGTTCTGGCCATAGGTTAGGTGCGTAGGGCACCTTTCAGATGTAACCCAGCTGGAAAGTTGACACTGCAAGAGAACTTGAGAGGTAGGTGAATTGCACTTCCTCATACTATTCTAGAAGATGGTAAGAAGAGAAGGAATGTATAAGGAGTGGAAACTTTCTGGCAGCCATTAAAGAAACAAAGGCTGAGCTCAAATTGATAATGGATCAATTGTTTTAAATAACCAGTTGAAGGTTTGCTTAAGAAATGGACTGCTTTGCTGTGCCTGTGTGTAAGACTGATTTGCATTTTGTATAATTTTTGCTGTTTTTGAAGACCGAAGTATTCTCACAGTATATTTATGACTACCTGAAGATCGTGTGGCCATCACGAAAAGTTATCAGATACTGTACATATGAATAAAGGATTCTGGACAGCAAGTTTGGGCAATTTTTTCTGGAAATTTTCAACATCTAAAATTATGTGCTGCTTGATGAAATTTTTTGTCAAATCCTTGGTGCAAGATTTTACCAGTGTTGCTGCTTATGAAAAATGTGCATGCTCAGCAGTTTGTATTTGGGCAAGTGTAGGGCAGTATCTTCTGCCGGAAGAATTTCTGTGCGTTAAAGTTAGGGTTGAGGTGATAGGGAATGGGGTGTTAGTGAAATGAAATAAGAACCTTCTTGCATATAAGGGCACAATTTTCTTAGTATATGTAAGTTTACATTGAAAAAGATGTCGAAGAGCTTGGTTGCAAAGCACTATATCAGAGTGTGGTGAGAAGAAAACCATCAAGCCCTGGGACTATTTTGATCTTTATCAGATGAAGAAAATGTTACAGTTGTTAGTTGTAAACCCTTGAAAGTTAGAAAATAAGAATTCGAAATTTGTTTTTCATTACACTAAAGGAAATTTTTCTTAGTAAACTAAAATGAAACTAAACCATTCAGTTAAGGGGACAAGAAAGAAGAAATATATGTTAGATTCTTTGCAATTAATTAAATCAATTAGATAAATATACATCATGTCATAATTGACAAAGTACTCAATAGTATTTTTCCTTTATAGTTTTTTTTTTTTTATTAAAATCGCTGGTATTAACATATTTTCAAATATTTCCATACCTGAAAGTATTAGTTATATTTTGTAAACAATTTACTCAATCAAATGTCCCTACCTGTGTGTGTGTGTGTGTGTGTGTGTTGTGACATTGTGGCTGAAAATAACATACAGAATGAAGTACGTCTGATCTATAGTAGAGCATTCAACTGCTTGATAAAAACATGACAACTCATAATTTGGTAAATTATTTCTAACAGATGTACATGCTGTTAGGCAAAACAATTTTGAAAGTGTTTACGCCCTCGTAAATTAGCGGTTCAGCAAAAGAGACCGATAGAATAAGTACTAGGCTTCCAAAGTCCTGGGGTCGATTTGCTCGACTAAAGGCGGTGCCCCAGCATGACCGCAGTCAAATGACTGAAGCAAGTAAAAGAGTATATGTGTGTGTGTGTGTGTATAACAATGAATATCAAAAATTTCTGTTTAATGACCACCACCCCCCATCTTCTCAAACAACATTAGCAACAGAAACACCAACACTGAACATACATCACTGACATGTGTAAGAGATCTTTTATTATTTTTTACATATTATGTTCCTCCTTCGTGTACTTTATAATTTAAGTACAAGTCAAGTACTAGGATCAACATGATTGTCTATGCCCTACTCCCAAAACTTGCGACTTTGCGCCTATATTAGAAAACAATCTAAGAGATTACTTATAAACAAATCATTAGTAATCCTAACCAAAAAAAAAATTCTCAAGAGATTCAAGAGTCCTTTTGTTTTCTTGGATAGATACACTGTTAACGTAGATATGCATTAATAACTTCTAATCAGGAACTGTTATTTATTTAAAATTTCTAAATGCTCTCGAAGATTTCATTGACTTTAATGTCACTAATTGTGTAACTGAGCTGCTAGAAAAATCACACTTCAGTTGGTGTAATATTTCTTTTATTTTTCTGTTAATTCATTGAGAATACAATAACATGTTTAACAGAGATATCTGATATGGAATATACAACAGGAAGTTATCTCCTTGCTAAATTAGAAAATTCTGAGAATATCTAGTCTAAACATAAAACTTACTGCACTTCTATTAGTATGATTAATATTCAAAACTATTTTTAACTAACATAGTATATCACTTTTCTCTTAAAACTGTCTTTATATTTATAAAGTAGGCTGCCTTGCTAAACATTGCAAATTTTTCTATGTTATAGACAACTTTTGTCTATCATCATTGTTTGTGAATGTAAATCAACAAGATATCACGGCTTATTATTACACAACATGGAAAAGTAATACTAAATGTCAGATTCTATTTTCTATCTTAAGTTGGATGGTTTTTTTTTTTTCTTTTTGCTTGATTTTTATTTTGTCACATATAATGATTAAAAATGATAAACAAAGAAAATCCATGACAACAGCAGGGGCCAAAATGATTTATACAGTGTTCACTTTTTTAGAAAAAGGTATTATATATCATCGGGGCTATATACTTCAGACTATATTTACTTCGAATAATTTGAAAAGATAAAATGTTTATAGTCTTATTTATTTCATTTCACAGTTGGTTAACAGTAATGTCACTGGTTACAGGTTTCCAATGAATGAATTAGTAGTGCAGTATGTTTCTGATGGTGAAAGTGGTGAGAGAGTATCTGTAACTCAGAGTAGAACAAATATTACAAAGGACTTTGTTTGAAAAGTACCTCTGTTTCCATTTTGTTTTCTCAGCAATGTCTGCATCCTTTGCTGACAGACAGCACCAAAACATATATATACATCGAAATTGAACCAAATTCGATGACTGGCACCCATGCCAACCTTCCTTCATTGGACACTAAACTCAGCTTGCGAAGTCCTGTTGAGGCAAGTGAGATTGAAATTGAACCAAATTCGATGATTGGCACCCGTGCCAGTGGAGCGCTAACAGCACCATCCGAGTGGGATCACTGCCAGAGCAGCGATCTCGCTTCCGTGCCGGTGGCATGTAAAAAACACCATTTGAGCGCGATCATTTCCAGCTTCGCCTTACTGGCACTTGTGCCACTGGCATGTGAACAAAACATTGAACTGACTTCTGTGTAGGTGGCACATAAAAAACACCATTTGAGCATGGCTGTTGCCAGTACCGCCAAACTGGCCCTCATGCTGGTAGCTCGTAAAAAGCACCCACTACACTCTCGGAGTGGTTGGCATTAGGAAGGGCATCCAGCTGTAGAAACTGCCAGATCAGATTGGAGTCTGGTGTAGCCATCTGGTTCACCAGTCCCCAGTCAAACCGTCCAACCCATGCAAGCATGGAAAGCAGATGTTAAATGATGATGTAGGATAGTGTTTGGAGTTTTGTTAATATATGTTTCTTTGGTTGGTTTTGATGCCTAGGAAATTAACTATTTTTAAGTATGCTGTGACTGAGTTTTTTGCTTAAATTCTTTGAATATGTTGACTTGTGTTTTCCTGAATTTATCTCCATACGTTATAGCTGTCCATATTGTGGAGATGGTTAGGTCATTATTTTTGTGCAGATTTTCTTTAGAAAGAGTGCTGTTTTATAATTATTGTATCAAGAATGTGGTAGTTGATTAATTTAGAAACTTCTGCTCTACTGAAGCTCTCCATATTTATGTTAATGAGCCTATTTTCATGTTTTTGATATAGAAGGAGCCATAAAACAAGAAGTACTTTCTTGCGTTCATATTTTACTAATGTTGCTTCTGGTGGTGAATGTTTTCCTGACATTTAAAGCTTTCAGAAGAAGTAGTTTAGAAATAGCTTCATAAAATTCCACTGTGTTAAACTGGGTAAATCTACAACTGGTTTTATTTTCATGCTATTAAACCATTTAGTTATGTTGGTACTGCAATTCCATCGTAATAAATCCATTTTATATACAATTTTTGATTTTACAGAGTCTAAGATGTAATTCCAAACTATGACCAGTCTCTTCTTGAAAGGTCTTTACTTGCGGTTGGATAGGAAGTGTTTTTATGGTCCTTTATTGTGATGCATGGTTTGTGCCGGGTGAGGCATTGTATATGGTTGTCTATATCTAATTATAATGCTTATAGAGTTTTATGAGTCAACAAGGGACCCTCACTCTGTTAAAAATAGTAGTCAAATCTCTTTCAACACTTTATTGTCTTACAAAAGAAGGGTTCCTACATACATTATTCCTGACATTAAGGTTGATGATCAAGGCTGGAAAGTTGTTGTTTTTTTATTCACACACACACACACACACACACACACACACACACACACACACACGCACACACACACACATCCAATCCCCCTCTTTTATCTTTTACTTGCTTCAGTTATTAGATTCTGGCCATGCTGGGGCTACAAATATATTATTATTGAAATCTATTTAATAATGATCGGAAGAGGATCAAGTTCAGATTATTTTGGGGAAAGCTTCATTGTTCTGTCAAATATTTCCCTGTTTTGGGGTAATTTTAGTTTTAGCTAGACTGAAAAAATTGAACAAGAAATAATATTACCATGATCTGGCATTAAGACTGTTGAAAGAATTCTCAGATTGTATTCATAGGATTTAATTCTTTGCAAATTGAAAATAATTGTGTTCACAAGGACAATGGATTGATGGGATCAGTAGAATGTCAGAGACATGACTTTATGTTCAGAGTTCAAATCTCATCCACATCAGTTTTGCCTTTTCTCTTTCCAAGGTCAATAAACTAAATACCAAACAATGTAATGGGGTTAGTATAGTTGACTAATCCCTTATAGGTTGAGTCTCCCAGCACAGAAAGGAATGAAACCAGAAAAAGTAATTTTTTAAAAATAAAATTATATATTTATTGAAATAATAACGATTGTAAAGGAAACATGTTCAGAGAACAAGTGTATATTTTTCATACTGAAATTTTATACTATATATACATATCAAAATAGGAGGACTAGTGTTATTTGACTATGAAACCCTTTTTTTTTTTCCCTTGTTAATCCAGGTTTATATTTTGTAATTTTATACAATTTCAACTTTGAGAGCCAAAATAAATAAGAAGCCATATTTTTCTACTTTAAGCTGTTGTAAAATAACAGCAAAAATATTTGTCCAATATGTCTTTCAGCATTACTGTATTGTTTTAAAAGCAAAAGTATTTTAAAAATTTAACCCTTTCGTTACAATATTCAAGACCAAATTCAGTGCCCTTGTTTCAATTAATTTGGAAAATATTGAAGATTTTAGTAAGATAGCTTTGTCATTATTAAGCTTACGTCCAGAGCTTTTGATAGATTTCAATTTAGATTACTTTAACCCTCTCATTACCAACCCAGCTGAAACCAGCTCTGGCTCTCTAGCACAAATGTCTTGTTTTCAAAAGTTCTGAATTAAAATCTTCCACCAAACTTTAGTCACAATTTATATTCCTAACACTAGCTGAATGATAACTAAGTTATTTTACTAAGCTCTTTGTTACATTTAAAATTAATTGAAAGAAACACAGAGCATCTCAACAGAAATAAGGTAACAAAAGAGTTAAAACAAGAAGTTTATATCATAGAGCCAAGGTAGTTTCTGGTTGTTTGGTATTAAAAGGACTAAATAAGTTGCATTTAAAGATATGGCATTAAATTATTATTTCTTATTATTTCAGCAACTAAGGTGGTGACCTAGCAGTCCATCAAACAAAATGCTTAGCAGCATTTCTTATGGCTTTTTACATTCTGAACACAAATCCTGTTGAGGTCAACTTTGCTTTTCATCCTTCAAGGGTTGTTAAAATAAAGTACTAGTTAGGTACTGGGGTCAATATATCTGACTTGATCCTCTCTACTCCCACTAAAATTTCTGGCTTTGTGCCAAAATTTGGAACAATTATTATTTCATAGATTTATATGATGTACTATTTGGATGAGAAGCATAAGTTGGAAATTGATCTTCTCAATAAAATATGTGTCTAATAACAAGAGAACATTTAAAAAATAGTTAGAAATTGTAATTAAAACAGATTTTGAACAGAAATTTCAATATTCTGAACTTTTCTTATGATTTATCAACTTTTAGTTTATCGAATGCTCATTCATATCAGTTCATTTGGGTGAAATAACATTTATAAATTAAAGTCTGATTGAGTGAGCTGTCAAAGAAAAATAACAATAGCTGCCGAATAAGTTAAGTGTTAAATGCAGATTATCTTCAGAGATTAAAGAGGAATGAGTTGAATACAGTTCATTAGATGTGTAATGTTAACTGCATGATGGTTAAAGTAGCAGTTGAGAAGAGAGGGCACTTATGGATTAATGACATTAGCTTTCTATGTGCAGTACAGAACATGTTACCATATGACTAACAGCATTCTAAATCTGATAAGTTCTTGCAAGGCTAGAAACTAAAAACTAACAATGAGTAGGTGACTCATAATGATGTACAAATATTGTAACGTAAAATATTTGTTTCAGATTTCTATTCTTGAGTCAAACTGTCTGATCTTTGTGGGTTTTTTTTTAAGCATATCATAAGTACTGAGAAATATTTTTAGTGTTTGTTTACTTTTACATTTTTCCTGACAGTCAAAACAAAGAAATTTTCAGTCAGACACATATATATGTGTGTGTGTGTGTGTGTGTGTGTGTGTGTGTGTGTGTGTGTGTATGTTGCTTCTTCATAAATAATGGGTTTTATATCTGAATCTCTCCCTTGGGTGAGATTCATGCTGGCTTTGTTTGTTTACTCATTTATTTTTCAACATTTTACTATTAAAGAAGTGGGGGAAATATCAAATGCTTGAATACCTTTTTGACAGCTCCTTCTTCACAATACTTCATAATTCTTTTGTTAGACTTTGTTATTTCAACCAATTTATTTGAAACTTCTATTTTGCTAAGTTTTTTTTATTTTTATCCTGATGATATCTTGAAGCTGTTAGCTGACTTTCGAGATATGTAAAAAGTAACCTTCATATATTATATTTTAATTCCGTAGCATTACCTATCAATCACATTGTTTTTTGATCACTTACTCTCTAGTACAGTGGTAATCATTAAAAGTTTTGCGGCCATGCTGGGGCACCGCTTTTAGTCGAGCAAATCGACTCCAAGATGATTGAAGGGTTCTCTTAAATGGGCTGGTTATGCTGCACTGGCATAGGTCACAGTTACGGTCTCACTTGATTTGCTGGGTCTTCTCAAGCACAGCATATCTCCAATGGTCTTGGTCACTTGTTATCGCCTCGGTGAGACCCAACATTCAAAGGTCATGCTTCAACACCTCAAAGAAAATTACACAAGGTTAGAAGTTTGTAGTTTTGAGTTGAATTATTAATATGATTTTAATTTTACAGGTTATTGACTTTATTAGTGTGTAAATGTATACTATTGTAATATTAATGTTGTGAATATACACTCTAAAGAGATGGTTAATAACCTAGAAATTGTAATTTAATGACACAAAGACTATTTCAATATTTTCTTTGCTGAATTTAATCTTACTATGGAAACGAGTTGAAGTGGGAGAAACAATAGAGCACCATCCACCTTGGAATATATTTTGTACTTTTGCCTTAAATCTTACTGGATCACCTTTTTCTACCTTTCAAGATCAATTAAATTAAGTATCAATCAAGTGCTAAGGGTCCAATTAAATTGACTTTAGCCTTCCCAAAAAGTGTCTGGCTTTACATTTCCTTAAAATTAAACATTTTCAGGAAATGGTAAAGTAGTACCAATAAAAAAAAATTCTATCATTGTTATAGGCAGCACCAAACTAGAAATATAATGAAATAAGTGTTAATCCTTCAAGCTGAAAGTATCAAATTTAAAAGTAAATCTATTCAGGCTGCTGTTGAAAACAAATCTTTTAAAATTGGAGAAATTTAATACCAAGGAAAGTATACTTTCTTTCAGGGGAATGATAAAAATAGGTTAGACTTTTTTGATGTTTGTTCTAGTCAAGAATTAAATACAATTCATTTGGAAGAGTTGAAGTTAACCTGTTGAGAACATTTGTTAAACAGAAGACTAATTTTCTTTTGGTTTATGATTTTCTTCAAAACTCCAGCATTTCAAAATTTGTGACCAGTCATGTCTGTAACCACTATAGATTTATTGTTGACTATTAATGATTGACTATGCTGGAATCACTGAGTTAACTGAATGGATTATCTGCAAAACATCAGTGGTACTTGATATTCTACACTATAGGCACTGATTTGATACATGAAAAGGGAAACATGTGTCTATCGTTTGTCTCAAATTAGTGCTTATAATGTCTCATATCATTTTCACTTTATTAGTTTGAGCCAGTTCATGTCATTGATCTCTTTTTTGAGATCACAATATATTCAAAGGTGTCAGGTGGTGAGCTGGCAGAAATGTTAGCACGCCAGGCGAAATGCATAGCGGTATTTCGTCTGCCGCTACGTTCTGAGTTCAAATTCTGCCGAAGTCGACTTTGCCTTTCATCCAACATGAGTGAGGTCTTGTTTTATCATTTATATATATGTTTTTACATGTTTCCATTTGATTTCCTTGCAATTTCTTTGAAACAAGAAAGCTCTCAAGGTTTTCATGTCAGCCAATGATGATTTCATAAACCTGTTCTTTTTTGATGTAGTCTAAGTACCAGGTACTTAAAATGTTGCAGTAACATGTCTTTTCCTGTGCTTGTATCTTACTCTGTCTCTAAAGTGAGAGTCCTTGTCTTGTATACATACAAGAAGTAGGTATGTTTGAATATATAATGAAGATTTTTGTATCTATTTTAGTTTGTGGTGGTCTTTTCTTCTGCGTTTCTCTCAGTATAAAACATAGTTCTTTCTTGTAAGTTGTACAATATTTAGAATATCTCAAGTGATCAGCATATACGTCTATCAAGAAACTAAATCATAGAGAAGAAGGACAGTCACTAGAAGTGATAGGAGTTTACAATGGTAATAGTTTACATTATTTACATTCAACAGATATTTGTCCTCATCTTGTTTGTTGTTAACACAATGTTTCGGCTGATATACCCTCCAGCCTTCATCAGGTGTCTTGGAGAAATTTCGAACCTGGGTTCTCATTCCTAAGGTTTTTTTTTTTTCAATGTTATTGTTGTTCAGGTCACTGCTTGGAATTGAACTCGGAATCTTGGGGTTAGTAGCCCATGCTCTTAACCACTACGCCATATGCCTGTTGGCATATGGCGTAGTTTACATTGGCAAGAATCAAGCTGGAAATAGCTGAGGCTATATTTGTCATGTCATGAACTGGAAGAGACTTGTGTTTCATTGAACAGTAATCACTTCATTAGTCTTTATTTCAATGAAATTAATTGTACAAATGAATGAGTGAATATAAAGTGCATATGTGTTTTATATGTGCAAAATAATTTTTTCCAGAGCTTGTGGTATTTATTTTATCATGCAATTTCAAATTAAAACCATTACCAAGTTAGAAGAAATAGATTATTATTTTTGCTATTTTTTACCTATTAGTCTAAGGAAAAGGAGTGAGGCTCATTTTTAACTATTCTCTGTGATCATCATAGAGTATGTGGTGGAATACACAAACATACATTCTCTAATGTTAACGACCAAGTAATACTTTCTATTACATAGTTGCTCTAGAAAATTGACAAATATATAGTATAAAAGCATATATTTAAGAATTGAATGTTCACAATAAAAAAAAAAAAATGCAATGTTCTTATCTGAAACTATCTTTAAGATATTAATTTTTTTAAAAAAAGAAAACAAGAAATATTTTCAAAATACAGGAGAGGAACTTATAAAAACATAGAATATAGAACAAAAGGTGGAATTTAAAAAAAAAAATTTTTAACTACGAAAATAAAAATGAGGAATTTAAAAAATTATAAAATATAACTGTATAAAAGTTTTAAAAAATTATATGAATTTAGACAAATTATGGGAAAAAATCTAAGGAAATAAACAGAAGAAAGTAGAAAAAAAATTTTTTAGTTAGGTTTATTCTCCAGAGTCCTATTAGAGAATATAAAAACTTGCGTGTAGGGTTAGTTAACATTTGTGTTTAATATAAGGTAATGAAAAGCGGTGAGCTGGCAGAAACGTTAGCACACCGGGCGAAATGCTTAGCGGTATTTTGTCTGTCTTTACGTTGTGAGTTGAAATTTCTTTTCTAATTCTGTTAACAAATCCTGCTTTGAGAATGAGATCATCAGCACGTAGTTGTTCCCAGGGGTAGCCAGTTTTTAATTCTTCTGTTATGGTGTGGAGGACAGTGATGAATAGGAACGGGCTAAGAACTGAGCCATGCTGGATGCCTACCTGTACTCTAAATACATCACTGTACTCATGGTTTAACTCTCATATTACTGGCAGTACTTCTATACACTGCTTGTATGGCTTTCACAAGCCATTCATCCACTCCTAGGCTCCTCAGAGACCATTACATCACAGACCAAGGGACTCACTTAGAAGCTTTCTCCAGGTCAACAAATGCTTAGTAAAATGGTTTACTCTTAGTCAGACAACTGTAGGAGAAATATTTAGCTAAGATAGCATCAATAGTACTTCTACTTGGCACAAAACCAAACTGCATCTCATCTACTCTTATTTTGTTTCTAATTAAGTCGCATATAACTCTCTCCATAATTTTCATGACCTGGTCCAGCAATTTGATACCTCTGCATTTACTTCTATCTAAGGCAGTGGTTCTAAACCAGAATCCACATGACCCCTAAGGGCCTGTATAAAATTTTTGGGAATCCATGCAAAAAATAGTAAATTAAGGATCCACTATAGTATTTTAAGGGCTCCTGAAAAAATTTTGCTTTAGATGTCTGTATTGGTATGTATTGCAAGAAATAGCTAAGTTTCTTTCTCTAACATTTAACATAGTTCAACCTACACAAGTTGATGTGTGAAAAACAAAATAGGAATTTTGAAAGAAGTTTCTATAAGACTAGTTTTTAAACATCGAATGGTTATGGGGGTCCACCAGAATAAAATAGTAATCAAAGGGGTCCATAGATAAAATATGGTTGAGAGCCCCTGATCTAAGGCATCTCCTTTACCCTTATAACAGCCGACTATAAGGCTGCTACATTGGTCACTGGGGATAACGTCTTCCTGAACTATGGTTCAAAACTCAGCAAGGCCCTCACTACAGTAGTTCTCCTTGCAGTGAGTTTGTTATACCACAAACAAAATGAAAATATGCAATAAAAAAAGTTTAGCAATTAAAATAAGAAAACCAAATATAACTTTACAGAAACCATATTTACCAAAAGTCACAATGGCCACACAATGATCCAATATATGTATAAACTGCCACAACATTAAAAAAATGATATTATACACAATATATATGTGTTTGCACTTGGCAAGCCAACGTACTCTTCTGTCACTTTTAGTTGTAAAGTTGGTTTATTTTTCAGCTACAATAGCTTTTTGTGTTGAGTTTGTCAATGTATGTATACATGAGTTTGGGGTTGTGTGTGAAGATGTGGATGTGTTGGTTATATTTACAACTATATCACCTTCTTTACAGTCAATCAACAGTCAGTATAAGATAAGCTGTGAAGAACAGGAAAAGTCGAGCATCTATGTTTAGCAAGTGCAAAAGGTTGCTCACGAGCAGCAGCAGTACTTCACAAAATGCTTCGTGGAGGCAGGCAGATGGAATTGGAAAAAAAATGGAGATGATGACCTCCTGGGGTTACAAAGTCACAGTAAATTCCACTTGAACCGAACAGCCATGTTGAAATGGCTACAAACATTACTTGTATATTGACCGCCAGCTCCAAAAGATCTTTTATTCTCTCTCTGTTTATTTCCTTGTGTTCCTTTCTTTTGAAGAGCATAGGTTCGAAACATGAAAGATTTTTTCACCTTCCCAAGTGTTAAACAAATACACCTGTTAGCTGTTTATACACCTGTCTTCGTCTTTTGCTTTTCTGTAAATTTCAATCATATACACACACACACACACACACACACACACACACACAATGGGCTTCTTTCAGTTTCCAGCTTCCAAATCCACTCACGAGGTTTTAGTCAGCCTGAGACTATAGTAGAAACACACTTGCTCAAGGTGCCTCACGCTGAGATTGAACATAGAACCATATAGTTGGGAAGCAGATACTTTTTAGTACACAACCACGCCTGTACCGAATTGTTAATGATTTGGAAAATTATTTAAGATCAGGCACAGGAGCGAATGACCACATATAAGAAAGATAGATGTAAGTGTGTGTCTGTGAGAATGTATTTGTGTGTGTCTGTGAGAATGTATTTGTGTGTGTGTGTGTGTATGAGTGAGTGCTGGAATGTTTAATATTTTCAACTGAAGTTTTTTAGTTTACAACCACTGTAATGTGTTTTAATATGCCACCCACGTAAAGCAGGTAGTGTGCTGTATCAGTGGAAAATCTCACTTGATGCCACATACTAGGGTGGTGACTGAAATGCGATACATCATTATTCCTCGATTCTAATATCTTTGCTCAAGTAGAGTTTCCTTTTGCTTTTAT
This sequence comes from Octopus bimaculoides, assembly GCF_046866305.1. Lineage (NCBI taxonomy): Eukaryota > Metazoa > Mollusca > Cephalopoda > Octopoda > Octopodidae > Octopus > Octopus bimaculoides. Next base: position 32,037,617 of record NC_142932.1, read on the forward strand.
TTCTGGTAAAAATAAAATGACTCCTGTGCATTCAGTTGTTTCTTATTTGGCCTCTGATTGTCAACAGTACGACCGAAAAAGCCATTCATGTAAAAGGACCAATGTTTTTCAAGTGAACAGCGTCTCTCCTCCCCCCCCCCCCCCTCCTCCCCTCCCTCCCTCCCTCCTCCTCCTCCTCCTCCTACTCCTCCTCTTCCTCCTCCTCCTCCTCCTCCTCCTACTACTACTACTATAGCATGTTGGTTTTGATAAACATTGAAGTTTCTTGTTATGCACACACCGACACAACATACATATATATATTACCATATTTATGTATATATGCTTATATATGTTTATGAATATGTTTATGAATATGTGTGTCTACAATGTATATGTGTGCATGTGTATATATACTGTGTGTATAATGTATATGTGTGTTTATATACTTATGTGTGTGCATAAGTATATATAAGTATATATGTGACTATGTGTGTGTGCATGTGTACTTATATGTAGATATATGTGTCTGTATATATATATATATATATATATATATATATATATATACACATGTACATGTGTATATATCTGTGTGTTGAGTACCTTACTATTTTTTCTAATATATAATTCCTGTACATCACCTCCGAACCTTCCAATATATATATATATATATATATATATATATATATATATATATATATATACAAACATACACACACGTGCGCACATATATACGTGCACATATGTATATATGTGTATGTATATAGATATATGCGTGTATGTGCATATGTATATATTCATATGCATGTGTGTATGTATATGTATATAGATACGTGCTTGTGCATGTGTGTCTGTATATGTGAGTGAGTGCACGTAGGTGTGTGTGTGTGTGAAAGAATGGGCAAAGCTGTTCCGTCTGTAACACTAATGTTATCTCTTTACAGAAACCATTATTTGTCCTCAATCCATTTTCCATATGACTTGTCAGATATTGCATAGTAAAATGATAGGACGACTAATTTGCATCTTCTAAGCCATGACCTCAAACAAATTGCACTTGAACAAACTGTCAGAATTAACCCAGAAGTTCCAGCCTACAATGCTGATAAAAATAGTTGGTGCAATATTTCAAAATTCTTCAATTTATTTTGATTTTTTTTTCTCTCTCTCTTTCTCTCTCTCTTCTAATCTTTTAAAGTATTTAAACCATCTTTATTGCACACGTCCATATACACACTCACACACATGCACTCTCATACATATATGAAAGGGGTTTCTACTTTTAAAGAATATCCATAACACTGCCAATCTTTAAACTTACATCTGTTTTGCATTAAAATATTGTCTTCAGGTAATTTGAAACTAACTATGTATAATGTATGCTTTACATTATTCCATTATTAGAAAGACTAAGGGACAAAATGTTGAAACAAGCTATGCTTGGTCACCACTAAATTCCCTACAGTCACTCTTATAGGATAAAACTATTTGATTTAGCATGCAAAACTTCTGTTTTTGTCAAAGTTGAAACTTTAAAGTTAGAAATCTGCTGCTTTGTTTTAGAATTTTTATTTAATCTAATTTCCTTCTTGTACTGCAAATCCCTCTGGCTGATTTTATATTTTGCCCATGTATTTGTAAAACATAATTGACATGAAAATGTTTTCTCCTTCAAAGGGATTATTTCATTAGTGGATTTTTTTTGTTTTTTGCTTCTTTTTTTTTTTTAAATATTTTTCATAATAATTACTTTCACACTAATTTCTAAAGTCATTTACAGCACATCCTTTATCAGGCTGCAAGAAACATTAAAAAAAAAATATTGTTTTGGCATTTAAAAAATAAGGACGTTATGGATGGTGATGATAATGATGATGATTATGAAGGTGATAAAAAAAAATACTTCACATTTATTGGTTTAGTTTTGATGCAAAATACTTCAGGTTCAAATTAGAATGAATTGTTGTGAGATAAAAGAGAATTTTCAGTATATTGGGCAGGCCCCATCATTGGATTGAGAAGAAATGTATACAACCATGGCCCAAAACATTAGTTTTCTTTATTTCGTTATAGCAAAATAATTTATTATACTTTGAACTTTCTGTACTTAACACTGGCCAATATTTTCTACAATTCTACAGTTTCATGATAATTCACTCCGGAATTTCAATTCACATTTTTCTTAGTTCTGACATAGGCATCAAAAATGATTCCCTCGACATACAAAAGGTGGTTTCCATCATTTGTACAGTGTTTTTCAGTGCAGCCCATTTCAGCTGATTTGCTATATAGATTATCTAAGTTTTAAGCTGTGGCATAAGTTAGTTTTTGTCAAAGATTTCTGACAAATAAACCATGGATCTTGCCAGTTTAGCATTTTTCCTTTTCTAAAATTTTTGGTTTGTCACAAAAGGGGAGACCTCAAACTTTAGAAAATAACTGGGTATGTTGGAATAGTTAATGTCCGATATAGGTTTATTTGTTTGTTTGTTTTATTCTCTGAACTCACCTAACCACCATCAGGTGGCACGTAAAAGCACCCACAACACTCTCGGAGTGGTTGGCATTAGGAAGAGCATCCAGCTGTAGAAACTCTGCCAAATCAGATTGGAGCCTGGTGTAGCCATCTGGTTCACCAGTCCCCAGTCAAATCATCCAACCCATGCTAGCATGGAAAGCGGACGTTAAACGATGATGATGATGAGTGTTACATGAAGGAAATGTTACCACTTATAAAGGCAAGTTATAAAGAAGCATATTTAATTGGGGAAAAGGTAAGACATTTAGCAATTCTTAGCTTGTAAAGGAATGCATTGTTGAAGCTGTAAGATGCTTGAAGTTAACAAGTATAAAAGATGTACTTCTCTCAAGAACTAATGCAGATTGACAGCATAAATCTGTCCTCAGTTTAACCACTGTGCTCACCAAGTAACTCATAAGACAAGATCCCCTCCACCAAGGGTAGTGTAGTATTGAGAGAGGTCTTGACACATATCCAGAATTTATTGGGAATGCATATAACAAATGAGCACCAGGAAGCCCAATTAAAACTGAAAACCTCCATGTTAGAACCTGATCTCACAATGTTTTCTTCCCAGGAGCAATCTCAAAGAAGTTGTTAAAAACTATTAAAAAACAAGCCAATAAATTATATATTTGTCATTGCTTGGCCCCGAGCCAACCCTGATAATGAAGACATATCATCAAAGCTGTTTCAGCTATGACTGGCTGGCTATCCTACCTTTTTGTATATCGAGGAATACACTGTGTATTTTTTTCTTTTTCAACATAATAGTGTGTGATGTTTGAAGGAGACATGGCTGCTATTTCTTGTAGGTCAAACAGCCACTAGATGCTCTCTCACTGGTTTGAAATAATAGGGTGTAAATCTGTTAAAAAAAATACTCCCCATTTAATAAAGGAGATAAATCTATGCAAAAAGCTATTATTATTATCATTATTATTATTATTATCATTATTATTATTATTATTAAAAGCAGCGAACTGACAGAATTGTTAACATGCTGGGCAAAATGCTTAGCAGCATCTTGCTCATTGCTGCATTCTGAGTTCAAATTCTGCCGAGGCTGACTTTGGCTTTCATCTTTTCGGGGTCAATAAATTAAGTGTCAGTCAAGTACTGGAGCTGATGTAATCGACTAGTCCCCTCCCCACAAATTTTATGCCTTGTGCCTATAGAAGAAAGGATTATTATTATTATTATTATTATTATTATTATTATTATTATTATTATTATTATTAGGAACAAAGCTCTTACAATTAGAGAAAAGCAACACTGAAAGAATTCTTAGTTTTGTAACTCCTGATTAATTAGATTTACTATAAAATGATTTTAATGTCAATGTTATTTCCATAATATTAAAATGTCAGCATAGTCTTGAAGTGAATTCTGTAATACAGTTCAATAAACACAGTTTTTTTTCTTTTTATACTAACCTCCTTTTTAAGAGACGAGTTTAATGTAGTTTTTTTATTTACTTATTTTTTTGTGATAAATAAACGAAACAGATGCTGACTAATGGAGTACTTTAATGTAGGCGGAAAGCACAAATAGTCTCGTGGGTTGCAACTGCTGAAATATGCAGATTTTTGCTTGATAGCAATGAAAGTTATTAAGTAGTGGATTTTTTGAAGAAAAATTATTATGACAAAAATTGGCTTCAAAATATCAAAACTAGAAGTTATGAATGAAAGTGAATGTTCTTTACTACACTTTCCCATTTCTCTTATATCAGATAGGCTAAACTTAATATCACTATATCTGCATGGTTTATTTTTTCTCATGGCTGCATTATCATTCGTTACTGCTACCACCACCACCACCACTACTACTACTACTATTACTACTAGGTTTTCATTGATATTTTCTGTTTTTTTTTTTTTATATATTCATCTTAATTCAACAACTTAGAATTTATAAGCCACTTCTTATAGCATCTTAAGTGATATACACTGATTAGAATTATTTCGTTGGTACTCAGTCAAAAAGATCAAAAGAGGAGATAAAAGTGGGAATATTGCAGGCTGTACATCATCACAAATAGAATATTGCTTTAAATGGAAATTTTTAATTTATGGTATAATAATCTCAAAGTGAAACAAAACAAAAAAAAATACTACTTTCTGCTTGATATATCTCACCTGTTTGCAAATCAACACTGTAATAACTATCAAGACGAAGATATCATCTCAAATCATCTCAAATCTAAATCAGTTGGTCTTAGCATAATTAAAGTTTCCATTTAGCTTTATGTGTTGACTATCTATCGTTAAGTTTTAGCTTCATATCAGCTACAACCAAGCTTAATGTTATTACAGATTTAATTCCACATGTTCCCATGGCACAAAACAATTTTTTTTACTTTGTAAGATATAGTTTTTAGAATTATTATTTTTCTGTTTTTTAGAAGAATGATGTTGGCTAAAATTCTATTTGTTAGTCTACTTCTGGTAGTTTACTCTCACACACACACACACACACACACACACACACACACATACACACATATGTATATACACACTTATACATAAACATGTATACACATATACATAGACATGTATGCACACACACATGTACAAATATGTATACACATATACTCATGCACGCACACACACACACAAATATGTATATACACACATATATACATAAACATGTATACACATACAAACACACAGGTCTTCATACATACACATGTATGCACACAAACATAGAAATATGTATACATACACACATGCACACATACACATGAATGAGTAAGTGAACAAACAAAAATTACACTCAATACATTCGGTTAGACTTATTTGTTTTTAATAACTGTTTGATTTGCCTCCATGAGTATACAATATGTCTAAATCATCAGATTTTTATAGAGAGTGGAGGGAATTTAAGAGAAATTTAAAATGAATTCTAAATGAGAGTATTCAGGCCTCCATTGGTCAATTCAGGTTACACGATTATTTTTGCTATCAGTGACATCAATTATTTTATATGGTAGGTGTATGGGGTGGGGCAGATATGATGGTGAAGTCACTTTGTTGGTATTCTGCAAGGTTGTGATATTTCAACAGCATCAGCTCTTTATATTAGATATATCACATGATAGAACAGACAAAATGTTGGCATCAGTTAGTCATTTTGTATGGTGTAGTATTTCACTGACAACAGTTATCATGTGGGGAAGCAACTGATGTGTTAGTGTCAGCTGACATGAGCTTGCATGACCAACATGAGTTACAGAAAGCTGTAATCTCTATGAGCAACAAGAATTAAATACCTTGCCATTGTGCTTGAGCAAACTAAAACCCTCAGTAATATATCAGAGTTACCAGTGGTCAATGGCTTGATGGTCATTACCAGGCGGTAATTCTGATGACAATATTAATATTGGTCATTTTTCTTATTGATGGATGTTGTGGGTTGGAAGAGTCATCATCATCATTGTTTAATGTCTGCCTTCCATGCTAGCATGGGTTGGACGATTTGACTGAGGCCTGGCGAACCAGGAGGCTGCACCAGGCTCCAATCTGATCTGGCAGAGTTTCTACAACTGGATGCCCTAGGTGCAGTTTCTCACAGAAGCAGAGTTGATGATTATTATGAGCCTGGGTGAGTAACGAAGATGTTACCCTCTAGATACTCTGTGTGATGTTGGAGAAGTCATTTTGACTGTCCTGGAGTTTCTAGATGAACCAAGTCATAGATGTGGAGTTTTCCTTGACACTACATCTAAAGGAGTGTGTGGTGTATATTGTATATTTTTCCTTGAAGTCGTTTGCTGTTATGTCATGTAATGTCTCATGATGCCATCTGAAGGTGGTGTGAGGGTGGTGCTCACTCCACAACCTTTGAGAGGGAGGATCTTCCCCAGTTGTGAATGCTATGTTTACATATGTTGTAGTGTATGTTGGAAGTAGTATTATATAAGCATGAGTAGCTAACCTTGATATTATGGGAATTAAAGAGACCTCCTTCCCAAACCTTTGAGTAAGAAAGAGGTTAGATAATTTGGTTTAATCTTTCATTCAGTCAAGATATTTCCACTAATATAGTTTGGCGTTTCTTGATGCTAATTAAAAAAGCATTTTCCCCAAACCACAAATATTATAAACTCTTTAATTCCCATATCATCAAGGTCACTCATGCTTAAATAATATTGCCTCTAGTATGACTTGCTACAAGAGATGTAAACACAGTCTTCACTCTACACTCCAATTTACAATTGCTGAAATCCTACCAACTGCCCTTTGGAAGGATCCTGCCTCTGAAAGATCCTAATTAATAGAGCCATCCTCACACTGATGATTTCAGAAGACTCTACACAAGCATGATGGCCAATGACTCCAAGGAAAGATACATGCAACATATACACTCTTTCAGAAACAGAACCAGAAAAACTTTACCTCCCTTTCTTGCTTCATCTGGAGATTCCAGGACCATTAAAATGATTTCATCAACATCACATGAGGAATCTGTGATAGGGTTCTTGCTCACCTGGAGCTTGTAATTGCCAAAACTGCACCGAATCCACCAGCCCATGGCATTCATTTACAGGAAAAATGTTGTTGCTACCAGAGGTACACTCTGTTAATATACTCAAGCTATTGGCCACTGATAACTGATATATAACCCAGACCTAGTTGGCATATGTACAATGGCAGGGTATATAATTCTGATTTCTCATCTTGTGTCTGCCATGTAAACTCATGTAACCAAGCATTGTTATGTTGATTACTTCCCCACATGATGACTGTTGTCACTGAAATATCACACCATACATAACGACTAATTGTCTGTTCTACTAAGTTATATATCTACTGGAAAGAGCTGATGCTACTGAAATATCACACCCTTACAGAATACCAACAAAGTGACTCCAGCATCCTGTCCACCACGTGGGCCTACCAACAGAATAAATGATGTCACTCCGATAGCAAAAATGATCATGTGACCTCAACTGACCAATGGGGTTTGAATACTGATGATGTGGACATGTCTTATACCTACTAAACTTTAATGTAGAAGTGAGTCACATTGTTCTTAATTTATGCATACATTTATATATACATACATATACCATCATCATTTTATGTCCACTTTCCAAGTTCTCAGGATCCAAGTGATTTTTTTTATTTAGAACCAAGATGACCTGTGAACACCAGAGACTGGTGTTCGTACAGGTCATCTTGGCTTGGCTTGGTTTCTATCACTGGATGCCTTTTCTCTCATGAACCATAGACTGTACTGAGTGCATTTCCTCACTGCACCATTATTAGAAATGTTCATCTATTTTTCACACTGCTATGAACAGATTGAACTGGTCATTATGGTTCATGTCTGTTATTATTTGAAGTTACTGCCTTTCCTGACCAAACCAACTGAAGCTATATTAAAAGATTTTAATTTGACACCACCAAAATGAATAATTGTATCGTAAAAGGTGCAAAGTTGTTATGATTTTTGGACAATAACTGCCGAAGGAAGATCATGTCCACATCTTGTGTGTGATTTTATCATGTGTTCCTTTGTCATCCTTCTGTGTAATTTTTTAATCTTACGTGTGTGTTTGTAAGTCTCCTTGTCTTTACATCACATGATGATTGTAAATGAGTAGTACAATGATATAAATCATATTGTTTGTTTCCTGTTTTGCATGGTGAAATATTATCTTGCTTGGAAACAGATGAGGGTTGGTGACAGGATAGGCATCAGGCCAAATAAAATTTGCAAATCTGCTCAACAGATTCTTTCTAACCCAGGCAAACATGGAAAGGTGGATGTTAAATGATGATGGTGATGATGATGCTGATCTGTATTTGTACACAACTGCTAATGTTTATCTTTTCATCTGTCTTCCCAATGCTAACATAAATTGAAGTCTTAGTGCTTTGCATTTAAGCTGTCCGGTTCAGAACCTTTTATTAAACCTGAGAAGTAGGGTTGATGCTTATATCAAAATGGTGTATGAGTGAGGTCATTGCCAGTACCACCTGACTGGCCCTCATGCCGGTGGCACGTAAAAGCACCCACTACACTCCCGGAGTGGTTGGCATTTGGAAGGGCATCCAGCTGTAGAAACTCTGCCAGATTAGACTGGAGCCTGGTGCAGCCTTCTGGTTCGCCAGTCCTCAGTCAAATTGTCCAACCCATGCTAGCATGGAAGACGGACATTAAACAATGATGATGATGATGATGATGATGATGATGATGAGCCTCATGTAGTCTTACTGCTGGATTTGAGCCTGTGCACTATAGGACAATTGCAAGGTACCCTAACGAGTTAGAAACTGGTATATGTCAATTTTATGAAAGTTCCTTCTGAAAACCTATTAATTCCTAATTTTTATGCTGATCTTTCATAACATCAGGGAATGTTTTGTCTATTTGAAATAGGGAAACTATACTAGAGGTTGCTATTGTAAATGACAGATGTAAAAAATAAAATACTTTCTACTTGTAATAGGTCTCTCTCTCTCTCTCTCTCTCTCTCTCTCTCTCTCTCTCTCTCTCTCTCTTCTTTCTTTCTTTCTTTCTCTCTCTCTCTCTCTCTAACATGGCTATACTGGCTGCTGTTGGCACTAACTAAACTTTGGAACTTTCAGTCTAATCTTGACATGTGAAAATGAAAACATATCATTTTAATGCTTAAGAAGACATTTGTTCCTATTTAGTTTACTCTCTTCTGATTGACATGGTATCATGATGCTGCTGGCTCTATTTTAATGATACGATATTCAGTTGTTATTAAGGTCCTGCCAACTTCAGCTAAGATATAATATTTGTTACTAAGAATATTGAGGTTTGCTAAGAGTAATGCCAGTTTCATGTGGATCAGTAGTTTTGTAAAACTGAGGCCATATCACAATACATAATGCTGAACAAATGTCAGCTTCTTTGTTTTGTTTTGGGTTTTTTTTCTTTTTTTTGTTGTTTTTTTTTCTCAGACAGATCATCTGAAAGAATAAAAAAAAAAAAAATAATTACTGGACAGGGAAGCTAAAGTTCATTTAGAAACTTTCTCTGTCTCATGCAGTCATGTCAACAGGACTAGAGTGAAGCAGTGATGATAATCAGGCTGGAACATATGGTACATGGTAACAGAATCTGCCTGGATGGGGGATAGGGACTTGCCTTTAATTTATTGTGTTGCTAGCGGTGGATATGACAGGGTATCCCATCCTGGTTTTTACTGTTGCTTCAGATAGATATATATAATAACTAAAGGAAAAGTAACCAGCATCTAGAATAGTGAGAGAGTTTTCTATTGTAATTCTTTCACGGGAAGGCATCATAAAAGTAATTTTAAAATTTAAAGGTTAAATCATATGGATTTTACTTATTTATTTACAATCTGCATATATTAAATTTATGTATACATAATACGTCCCCCTGGACAATGCTAGTTTTACAGCAGTGTGTGCACATACATCCATACATCTTTATGCACACATCTCCTCCCTCACATATATACATACATCATTTTCTATTAGATTTCATGGTTACACTATTTACGTTAAAATAATTTTTCAATCTGTTGTATATTACTATACTGCATATGTTGAAATCATATTTCCTCTCTCTCCATAAAAGAGAAGAAATTAGGGTCTCCATGCAAAATACATACCAAAATAATATTCTTTTTTTTTTTGGTTGTTTTTATTCCGCAAGTTAGCTGGCAATGTGTTTATCTCTTAAGGTCCCAAATCTAGAGATTATTGATAAGTCTTGTAAAACTGGGACTTTCAAACTGTTCACTTTGTCAGTTTTGCCAGATTTCTTGTGTTTGTGTTGTATTTTGAGTACTTTTCTTTCACTGACATCATTTTGAAATTACTTTTGTTGTTGATGTTTTGATTTTTTATAAATTTTTAATTGATTTTCCAATGAATCTTAGCTAATATAGGTTACATCTATTTCTTTTATTTATTTATTTGATACAACTTCAAAAAGAGGAGGGGCTGTACCCATGACCTTTGGGTGAGATCAATGTGATTTCTATTTGGCTTGATGTCAGTGTCTTTATGGTAGCGTTTAACAATGGCTTAACCTTGGCAAATAAAATTTTTGTTAGAGGAGAGTAATTTTTTTTTTTTTTTATAACAACTAGCTTAATGATAACTAAGTCATTTTACTAAATTCTTCACCATATTTAAAATCAATTGAAAGAAACACAGAGCTTCTCAACAGAAATATGGTAACAAAAGGGTTTTCACTTTCCTATATCAGGGGTGAAAAATTCTCATCTGAGCATGTCACTGGCTTTCAGCATGCACCATTAAAAAGGCCCTAAAAGGCCCAAAATGCACCTGGCTTTCTCACTGGTCACTGCAGGGATGAATTTTCATCTGCTGATATTTATAGTGTTTTTAACACATGTCCATAAGAGACATTATCTCCAAACACATAGCACAGTAACTGGCATATTGACAGTGTGTATATATTAAGTATGATACATAGATGGAGATATTCATACCTCTCCTGTGCAGTTACTACAGAAATTGTTCCAAATTGATATCAAAACATGTATTGAAATTGAATGAGGAGAATAATTTCAAGTTTTATTTTCATACATACATACATGCATATATATATATATATATATATATATATATATATATATATATATATATATATACATACATATATATATATACATATACGTACATACACATATATACATACATATATATATATATATATAAATGTGTATATATATGTATGTGTGTACACACACACACACATATATATATATATATATATATATATATATATATATATGTATTTGATAAAAAACATTATTATCACTAATTTAAGACTAAAAAAGAAAATGCAAAAAAAACAGGACCTGCCTCCGAGAGACTATCGAATTATCTGTGAAATAAATGTGATATTTATTGAGGTTGAAGTATTAGTTTCTAGTAGTAAAACATATATAGCCTAATTTAACAGAGATGACAAGCATACTGTAGTGTAACTAGTAATGTGGTTGCCTGAAATATGATAGAAGCTAGGTTTGAATCCCGTCGGAGGGGGTGGTATATTTTTTCTAGCTTAGATTAGCGCTTATGATGTCTTTTAATCTTAGTCATTTATTTATAATTTGTTTGCTTATTTACAATTTTATATTTCAGAATAAAGTAAATGAATTTTTATTGCTTGTGCAAGGGACTCTGGAAAGTTTTCTTACCGCATACAAAGAAGATTGGCCTCAGGAGAAAACTGATGAAGAACATTTCATCTTAGCTATGTGTGGTATTATAACTAGTAAGTATGAAAAATATGTCTTATTTGTACATTCTTTTACTTGTTTCAGTCACTGGACTGTGGCCATGCTGGGGTATTGCCTTGATCACATGAAAATCAGAATGTTACGTGCAGTGCTCAACATCTCTTGGAGGGAGCACCTAACAAAACAATGGTTAAATGGGATTGTACCAACTTTCTCATCAACCATCCAATAGTGGAGGTTGAGGTTCGCTGGCCACTACCGAAGAAGTAAAGAAGAACTTATGAGTAATGTGTTGCTGTGGACACCAAATCATGGTACCACAATGGCTGGAAGACCACGGAAGATGTATATATACAACAGCTTGTAGAAGATGTTGAAGACCCAAAAACACTAATGGAAAATCGGGTGGGATGGAGAGAGATAGTCAGGCTGGCCCAAGCAATCAACCTGACTGGATGATGCCTTGATAAAAAACAAAAAAAAAACATGAAAACCTGTAAATATAGACAATTCAGCATTTTTCTGATTTTTCTATTGCTGTATGCGGTTTAATTTGCTGGAAATACTGGCTTAACCCTTTAGCATTTAAACAAGCCGTATCTGGTCCAAAAAATCTACCCATTATATGTTCAAACCAGCCAGATCTGGCCTATCACAGCTATCCTACAATGTCATTCTAGGAATAAACTTTTACATCATCAACATCTCAAAGCTGAGATAATACATGTTTAATTCAAAACAATGTGAAATAAATAAGTTTGGGAACAGGTAAGGGTTGGTGACAGAAAGGTCTCTGGCCATAGAAAATCCTCAACAGGTTCCATCTGTTCCATGCAGGCATGGAAAAGTGGATGTTAAATGATGATGGTGATGAAAAAGGTCTTATTGAATTAATGTAGTAGAGATAAATTACATCTGGAAACGGGAGACTAATATGGCCACAAATAACTTCAACGAATCCATCAAAAAGCTCATATACAAGAGAACTGGAAACAGGAGCAAAGTAAGGTTGGGTTGAAGTCTCTGGCAAAACTACAAATACATTTTTGACTTGATGTTATATTACAGACATAATTCATGATAATCTTAGCAAGTAAACTGACAGTACATGTATGTCTGCTTTATTCATAATGGATTAAGAGAAGGAATGAAACAATATTTCATGCAGTTATATTTATGACAGAAGGATATTTTACTTAACAGTGTAATGTAATTTCAATGAAAGATTACTATTGTAGTTTGTTTGTGGAAAGCTTTGTATGGTTTATATATTGCATCTTCTGTATTTTGTTTCCCCAACTGTCTGTCGGCTACAGGCAAGGCTGTTAACTTCATTAAAGCCAAGCCTTTCAAACGCATCTTTTTTTTTTTCTTTTTTTAAACACATTATCAGGAAAATCAAGAACAATGCCTGTCAAAAGCTATTTGCATCTTGTTAAACTATTAAGCAACTCCTTGCTAAAAAGTACAGTTTTCTACATGGCATATTTGAAAAATTAACGTGAATACAATTTTAAGTGTGAGATTCTGGATCGTTTACATGTAAACAAGCATTAAGTTCGTTTGTAAGAAAGCTTGACATATATCAGAGTAATATTAGTTGCAAATAATTGACAGAATTTACCCATTTAGATAAGATCTAGTGTAATCTTTCAGATAGTGACTTTCTCATTCATATAAATCACCCCTTTTTTTTCTGAAGAGATGGGGGAAGAGATTTTCAAATGTACCCAACACAGTCATTTAAACATACAAGGTTATTATTGTTCATATTTTTTTTTCTTACTAATAACATCATCAACAGAGACAACAGTATGCACAATTATAATTATTAAGATAGGATAGTTGCTGTTTGATTGACAAATCGATTTATATTTATTGATGTGTTTGTGAAAACATGATCCATGAAAAGCGATGTATATCACACCCTCTACAAATGGCTCTTTCCACCTATAAAAATAAATAAACTTGTTTCATTGACATTTCAAAAAGTTTATGTTGTCAAATGCACATGTTGTCTTATCAGTTACTTTTTATTTAAAACTTTCAGTGTTGAGCTGATGAAAGAGCCCTTACATGGTTATCTATCCTCAAAACCACATCCCTTTGCTTTTAAAAATGTATATTAGTTAATGAGGTTTGGGTCCACTAATCCTGAAAAACAAAATGAAATTGCTTTAATGCCTTTGATAATGGGTCTACCCAATAAGGGCTGAGCTAATGCTAAACAACAGCAACAAACGCTTTCTCTCTCGTGTGTATATACTTCAATCTGAAATTGTTGAGCCTAGTCTCATAACATCATGAAACTAAAAGAACTTATGATTATATTGAACTGTCTCAATATCAGAGAATTAAGAACTATGTTTATCCTTGATAGTGCTGAAGTTATTAGGTATAATGAATTCAACACACTCAAAATCTATATACTACCCAAACTCTGATTGCATGCTTGCTTGTGTGCTTGTCGTTATTAAAAGCTTCACTTTCGTCTTCATTTGAAAGCATAGATTTCAAGTTACTTCTGTCCAGTGTTATCTACTTCGATATTATTGTAGATAATGCTCTGAATTGTTTTGTTTTGTTTTTCCTAGTGTTGGTATGTGTGTGTGTGTGGTTCTGCGGGACAACCTGTTGAAAGCCACCGACCAGATCTGTGGCTAGTATAAGGTCCCCTCTCGACCCAGAGTAATGTGGTGGTGGAACAAGGAGGTAGACAGGGCTATTAGACAAAAGAAACAGGCTTGGAAGGACTGGAAGAACGGTGGTAGCAGGGAATTGTACCAATGTGCCAGAAGGGAGGCTAGGCGACAGGTTTATTTAGCCAGAGGGGAAGCAGATAAGAAAAGATTTGCCAATGTTCTGCGCCGTGAGGACCAAAGACTCGAGGTATTTCGTGTTGCAAGACAGTGTAGGAGAGAAAATAGTGATGTCGTAGGAGAGAAATGTGTTCGCATGGATGATGGTACGCTTGCACTAAATGAGGATGCAAAGAAAGAGGTCTGGAGATGCCACTACGATAGATTGCTTAACAAAGAGAATGAATGGGAGGAAGAGAGCCTGCCGTATGTCGACCCAATAGAGGAACCAGCTATCCGAGTTGATAGTACCAGGGTAGATAAAGCAATTAAGAGTATGAAGACTGGGAAAGCCCCCGGCCCATCAGGAATCACTGCAGAGATGCTCAAAATATCTGGCAGTGTTGGCTATAGCCTAGTCACCCGTATTATGAACCAGGTGATACACGAAGGAGTCATACCCAATGACTGGTGTAGCAGCATCATAGTCAACTGCTACAAAGGTAAAGGTGACGCTTTAGATACAAATAATTACAGAGGCATCAAGCTGTTAGATCAGGTTATGAAAGTTACAGAGAGGGTCATAGCCCAACTAATTAAGGAGCGAATCAATTTAGATGAGATGCAGTTTGGGTTCGTGCCAGGTAAAAGCACTACTGATGCCTTATTTCTAGTAAGACAGCTGCAGGAGAAATACCTAGCCAAGGATAAACCTCTGTACCTGGCTTTCGTTGACATGGAGAAAGCCTTTGACAGGGTCCCCCGATCCCTTATCTGGTGGTCAATGAGGAAACTTGGGATAGAAGAATGGTTAGTGAGAGCTGTGCGAGCCATGTACAGAGATGCTGCCAGTAAGGTGAGGGTTGGAAATGAGTACAGCAATGAATTCTGGGTAGAGGTAGGGGTCCACCAAGGTTCCGTCCTCAGCCCCCTCTTATTTATCATAGTCCTCCAGGTAATCACAGAGGAGTTCAAGACAGGTTGCCCCTGGGAGCTCCTCTATGCTGATGACCTTGTCCTAATTGCGGAGTCACTATCAGAACTAGAGGAGAAGTTTCAGGTATGGAAGCAAGGTCTAGAATTGAAGGGCCTTAGAGTCAACCTAGCTAAAACCAAAATCCTAATAAGTAGGAAGGTAGATAAAACATAAACCCCTTCAGGTAGATGGCCCTGCTCAGTATGTAGAAAAGGAGTAGGTAGTAACTCTATAAGATGTACCCGGTGCAAGCTATGGACACATAAGAGGTGCAGCAACATCAAAGGCAGGTTAACTAGCAAGTTAGTTTTTGTTTGTGGCAGATGTTCAGGTGAAATAAAGACTGTAAACAAACAGGAAACAATTTCTATCTCATTCCAGGGTGAAAAACTAGAGGTAGTCAATAGCTTCCGCTATCTGGGCAACCAAGTTAGTAGTGGGGGTGGGTGCGCTGAAAGTGTAGCTGATAGAATAAGAATAGCCTTGGCAAAGTTTAGAGAGCTCTTACCCCTGCTGGCGACAAAGGGACTCTCACTCAGAGTAAAAGGCAGACTGTATGACGCATGCGTACGAACAGCCATGCTACATGGCAGTGAAACATGGGCTGTAACTGCTGAGGACATACGTAAGCTCGCAAGGAATGAAGCCAGTATGCTCCGTTGGATGTGTAATGTCAATGTGAATACCCGTCAGAGTGTAAGTATCTTGAGAGAAAAGCTGAACATTAGAAGCATCAGTTGTGGTGTGCAAGAGAGACGAATGCGCTGGTATGGACATGTGGTGAGAATGGATGAGGATAGCTGCGTGAAAAAGTGCCACACCCTAACAGTTGAGGGAACCCGTGGAAGAGGTAGGCCCAGGAAGACCTGGGCTGAGGTGGTGAGGCAAGACCTTCGTACATTGGGCCTCACCGAGGCGATGATTACTGACCGAGACCTTTGGAAATGTGCTGTGCGTGAGAAGACCCGGCAAGCCAAGTAAGATCGTTGCCAGTGCCCCTGGACTGGCTCTTGTGCGGGTGGCACATAAGATGCACCATTTTGAGCGTGGCCGTTGCCAGTACCGCCTGACTGGCCTTCGTAGGATTTTCGAGCGAGATCGTTGCCAGTGCCCCTGGACTGGCTTGTGCGGGTGGCACATAAAAGACACCATTTCGAGCGTGGCCATTGCCAGTACTGCCTGACTGGCCTTCGTAGGAATTTCGAGCGAGATCGTTGCCAGTGCCCCTGGACTGGCTTGTGCGGGTGGCACATAAAAGACACCATTTCGAGCGTGGCCGTTGCCAGTATCGCCTGACTGGCCTTCGTGCAGGTAACACGTAAAAGCACCTACTACACTCTCTGAGTGGTTGGCATTAGGAAGGGCATCCAGCTGTAGAAACTCTGCCAAATTTAGATTGGAGCCTGGTGTTGCCATCCGGTTTCACCAGTCCTCAGTCAAATCGTCCAACCCATGCTAGCATGGAAGGCGGACGTTAAACGATGATGATGATATTCCATTCTACCTTCTAAGACGCTTATATTTTCACTTGAAGCTTCAGGTATCATCTCAAACTTCCTCATTTTGCCTTTAAAAATGACACGAAATCATATGACCTAGAAGCATTTTCTTAACTCCTTGCAATTCCCAATCCATAATGAATTGATTTTTGACAAAATTTCTCCAAATTTGATTTTGTTGGTAATCTTATCCCTGCAATTTTGAGCAGGAACTGTAAACATTTACAGTTATTGCCAATTGTAAGATCTTTTCTTTGAACTTTATAAAAGCTAATAATTATATTAATCATTCTAGGTGTTATGTCTACTCTCAACCAATTTTAAAACTATTGGAAAAGAAAATAGACTATGAAATTATTTTTGCTTTGTAATATAGAGTCCTTTTCATAGGATAAAATAATGGTTATAAACGGCTTTGAAATATATTTCTGGAAGGTAAGAAGCTCTTAATTAGACTAGAAATAAGACAAAGGGGATAAAGTTGGGAATGTCTCAACTGGAAAAGGTAGGAAATGTATTTATAGAACTATTGGAATAGGTGGAAAAAGCAGGAATATATATTAAGGAAAGAACGAATCGGTGAAAGCGATTAATGAAAACAACAATTGTTATTTCTAGAATAACAAAGGTTTCTTTGGAACTAGCAGAAATAATATTTTTGTTTTGTTTAGTGTTGTTTACACAAAGGCTTCCTCTGAATAGCTGCAATAAATAAATGTTTTAAAGGTTTGTGAATATCCTTTTAGATGATGTATTAGGTACATTCAGCCATAGATGTCTCCTAGGAAGATTAACTCTTATTCCATAAAAGTTCAGGGACGAAATTTTGGTAATTCTATTTGTTGTTTCCAATACATATCTTTTGTTAGGGAATGAGGAAATAGAAAAATATTGGCAGACCTCTTCATTTCTCATTGGTAAATATATCTATTGTATAATTTCTCGTCTAGCTACTTGCCATTGTTGCTTGTTCCTCGTTTTCTTCTATTCTTTTGAGTCTCTCTCTTAACTTTGATGGCTCTGTCTATTGTACTATTCTACCATCATGTCATCTTCCATCTGGCTGGAACCTTGCTCCATTCATACAGATGCTCCCAGTTGTCTGTTATAAGTGAACTGTAATCTTAAGCATTGTCAACAGCAATGTGTTTGAGAGCATTGCTCTTCAACCTTTCAATCTCCAAGCACTTGTATTCACTTTCTGATAAATATTTTTTTACTCATTCATTCATTTAAAATATCTCTTTCTAGAATATAAATTAATTCATAAATCATGAAAATGAAACCAAAAACTAAACTTTTGAAACGGTTAATATTTTACCTTTTAAATCAGTTAAGAAACAGGTAAGTAACTCATTTAGTGCATATTACTATAATAGCAGCTAGATAATTATTATTATCATGTTCTGATGGATCGTACTCACACCATGCACTTTCTCATTTATTTTCCTTTGTCAGAAAACATGCACCTGCTTCTAACTTTAATCTTCAGCTTAGACTTAATTGGCATTTTTTAAAAAGCTTTTTGATAATAACTGTTCTGTATTCTTCTGTTTACCAAACTTTGAAATTGGATACCTATATACATAAAAATACTATGGACTAACAGATCTAGGAACTCTAAGTTATTACACAACACTTATATCACTTTCTTTGCTCATATAAAAAAAATTCAATGTGTCCTACATAGGAGTAGAGGTAAACAGACAGTAAAAAAAATGTTGGCTGTTAAAAGTTTGTGAACACATTTTGTTTGTTTCAATATCAATTCTTATAAACAAATTAAAGAGATGTGTAAAGGACAGCATATCAGGAGAATTGTTAGAACATTGACTAGAATGTATTTTGCTATGTGTTCTGACTCCTGTGCTCTGAGTTCAAACCCTATCAATGGTCAACTTTTATCTCGGTTGGTTGACTCTTCTTTTGATGCAGTATTTCACAGCTGGTTGCCCTTTATGATGCAAACTGTTATTTGTTTTCAATAAAGCAAGATAAACTGGTCTTCACTCCTTAAACTGCAGAGCATACAATTTATGCAGAACTTAAACAAATGTCACTCCTGCCCCTAGAAGTGTTTATCTGAAGACACACACCAACAAATCCACACTCTTTTACATATGTGCCACAAGCTGCTGTCCAGTTTCCTTCTACCAAATTTCACTCCTTTGGCATTGCTCAACCCAAGTCCTATTGTAGAAGCTAATTACGTGCCACATAAAAAGCACCATTCAAGCATGGCCAATACCAGTGCCATTTGACTGGCTCCCATGCTAGTGGCACATAAAAAGCACCCATTACATTCTTGGAGTGGTTGGCTGCAGAAACCTTGCCACATCAGATTGGAGCCTGGTGCAGCTTCCCAGCCCTCAGTCAAACCATCCAACCCATGCCAGCATGAAAAGCAGACATTAAACAATGATGATGATAGTACTGTAAAGGTAAACTGAACTATTTTCAAAACTTCAACCAAGAATTGCTGGGGGGATGTCTGCTTCAATGTACCTATGTTACTTATGGTTTGTCTTAATTAGTAGATTAAAGTGGAATCTGCCATTTTGCCTTCAGTTGGACTAATCTACCTTACTGTTCTTTGTATCTTCATTTATTCTGTTCTTCCAATACTGTGTACATTTAACTACCCTTTTCCCCACTCAGATTTGGTTGAATATTTCAGCATGTACACACACACACACACACACACACACACACACACACACACACTTGTTTCCTTTTTTTTTCTTTTCCACCAAATAATAGTGTTTTAAGTTGGAAGATGTATTATCATTCCAATATTTTCCTTTCATCTAATGAACTCCATAAGCTCACTTTCAATGGTATATAAAATACATGCTATCCATACATTATACAAAAATACTTCACACTAACAGAGCAATGCCACTAATGTGAACTTAACAGCAATTGAGACTGCCCAGGTTCAATTTTAGGTTGCTAACTATCAATCTCTTACAAACTGACACATTCCTAAAATGTTCGGGGTTAAACAACACATTGATATACTGCAGGCAAACTTTTTCTAATCTTTCATTAATGTATGACTCAGCTTCTGTCAGAAAGATCATTTCAGTAATACTTGACAGTCTTTGAGAAATAACTCAATCTCAATTAATTTAACTCAATAATGATATATTTTTACACCTTGTCATTCTTTGAATATTTGTCCTTTTTGTGTGTTTTTTTTTTTCACTTTTTGCATTTTATTTGAATTTTTTTTTTATTCTACTTGTTATTTTATTTCTTATATTCTTTTTCTTTTCCTATGCACTTTTTAAGAAAGCTTTCCATTTCTTATACTGTTTTTATTTGTCCTAATAATCATTAGCATGCTGTACAAAATGCTTAGTGGTATCTCACCTGTCGCTCAAGTTCAAATTCCGCTGAGGTCAACTTTGCCTTTCATCCTTCTGGAACCAATAAATTAAGTATTGGTGACTCACTGGGGTCGATGTAATTGACTAGTCCCCTCCCCTCAAATTCCAGGCCTTGTGCCTATGCTAGAAAGGATTTGTCAAGTTTTTAACTCTAAGAGTTAATCTCGGTATAGTCATACTTAATGGTTTCAAATTTTGGTAGACAGAGAGCAAAAAGGTGTACTGCAGTTATGATCTTATATGAGGAGAGATATGAAACCAAAACTTGATGGGTGTGGGGAGTACAGGTTGACTCAAGAATGGACAGTGGTCAGTTCTCTTAATAGCAGTGATCATATGTTTTCTTATTTGAGTGGCATTTTAATGCAGTTCTGGAAGGAGAGTTTGTGATAGTGTTCAATTTACAATAGTTAAAGCTTAGGTTACTGTCACTAGAGTGTTTGCCTCTCTATAAAATGGTTGTCTGTTTGAAACATTTATATAAAATGTCTTGCAGTATGACAGGGAAACATGGACAGTTAATGCAAATATTCTCAAGAAATGGAAACAGGTTGAGTGCAGCCAGTTGGGTTGTTAAATGTGTTCTGTTAATTAACTTACCAGGAAGTTTAAGTACGAGAGACTTTAATATGACATCAGTAAGCAAAAACAGCAGGTGATGTATGTGGTTGAGTAAACCACATTGATATTGATATAATTTGATTGAATAATGCAATCTGAGTAAAAGAGTTTTGTAAGTTGATAGTTGAAAGTAATTACAATCAGTAATGTAACTTGAGTTTGTGTTTCCCAGGGCAGTCTCTGAGTTTGTCTCCACCCCCGCCCTGTCAAAAGACAAAAGCACAGAATAATACATATATAAAATATTACTCCAAAAGTAAGCCACCTGAAGTGGACTGTATTGCTTGTCCCCTTTTAGTTATTCTTGTGCTTTTAGTAGAGGAGTTAGGAAAACCTAAAAGGAATTGCTTTTGCCAGACTTTAGAAGGTTGTTTCCCAGGTGATATACTACTCTAAGAGATGTGAAGTATACTGTCATAGAAACAATGTTAAAAAAAAACATTAATATTTTATGGATTTGATGAGAAATTTACAATCGTAATAAGCTTTTCTACTCTAGGCACAAGGCCTGAAATTTTTTGGGAGGGGGCCAGTTGATTAGATTGACTCCAGTACACAACTGGTACTTAATTTATCAACCCCAAAAGGATGAAAGGCAAAATCAACCTTGGCGGAATTTGAACTCAGAATGTAAAGACAGACAAAATACCACTAAGCATTTCGCCCAGCATGCTAACGTTTCTGCCAGCTCACCACCTTTAAATATTTCTTTTCAACTCTAGGCACAAGGCCCAAAATTTTGGGGGAGGAGGGGGGCATTCAATTAGATCGACCCCAGTACACAACTGGTACTTAATTTATCGACCCTGAAAGGATGAAAGGCAAAGTCGATCTCGGTGGAATTTGAACTCAGAACGTAAAGACAAACTATTCTACCAGCTTGCCACCTCATTTATGATCTTAATAATAGAGGTATTTGTGTGTACCCGAAATATCTCAGAAATAGTATATTTTATCTCATTTTTTTTTGCATATTTATTTTCATACTTACCTTCAACAGTGTAGTACAAATTTTTGTGATATCTGGACCTCTATTTATTAATGAAAACAATTAAACACAATTTTTGTTTGCTATTTCTTGAAAAAAAACATGGCTTCCATGACGTCGACACACATACACACAAACAGAATACACACACATATAATGAATGTCATGGCGTATCAATCACCACAAACACATGTCCGCTATCTGTGACATATACACACACATAGTCTTAGCACATGTGTGTGTGTGAGAGAGAGAGAGAGAGTGAGTGAATGAACATGTGTTCTCATGTATGTGTGGCACATACATGGCACTCTCGCTCTCTCTCTCACACATGCACACACACACACGTCCGTTTCATATACATGTTTGTACATCCTTCACTTTCTCCTCTCTTTTACTTTAAAACAATTTACAGAAATTAATGAACAAAACCAGCTGATCCAGATGACAGTTCTGAGAGTCAAAGTGAAAGATCACCCCAAAGGAATACCATTATAAAAATTTTTTGAAGTGCATTCAACGTATCTCAGCTCCAAAGATTTGACTACTATTTCTAGCATGCCCTGCTACCACATAACAGCTATTTGCGATAAGGGACCCGAAATATCTGTTACATGGTAGCAGGGCGTGCAAGAAATAGCAGCCAAATCTTTCTTTTTCTGGGGAAAGGAGCCATTTACACGTGATTTCGGTGTCACATTCATTGAAAGCATGTGAAATAACCTGGAAAAGAAAAAAAACCCCACGAAACAAAACTCTGTTGCTAGGAAACTCAGACTTTCCAGGTGACCCAATGGGTCACAGGTAATCTAGTATTAAATAATATTCTCAGTGTTCGTTGTGATAACAGTCAGAAGTTTGGATATTTATGAAGTAAGATGAGATTGACTATGACTAAGCTGCTAAAATTTTGGCAAAATATCCAAAACTATTAGGTATCTTGATATAATGGCTTATTACATTGGAAAATAAGGTAAGCAGAGAAGCCAGCTATTTCAGTGTTATTAATGCAGATATTTGAAACTATTTATAAAGCAATTAAATAACTGATGAGCAGTGTGAACAAAGGAGTGGAAATTAACAGCTGAAGCTAGTTTAATCCAGGCATTGGAGAGTAGTTTTCTTATCAGCATGTAAACCATTATCATAGAAAGAAGAATAAGGAGGCCTCCTCTCAGCTTCTCATTCGGTGCTTACCATTCAGATTTACTAGGAAAGGATGAGCTAACGGAACCTTCAGATGGTTGCTTGGTATGCTAGAAATAGCAGCCAAAGTTCCTTTAAGCCATACCCTACCATTTTCACAAACGGGTACACTGGATAATACAAAAACGATGTGATGTCGTGGCTTGGAAGTCTTTCATCATGTTTGCTCTCTCAATGCTGGGACTGTTTCTGCCTCTCTGTCACACTCTAATCTTTCATCATCTGACACAAGATCACCTCCCCCAATGTCTCCTTTTTGCTGTGGAATTGAACCCCAAACCACATGGTTGGAAAGCAAGCTTCCTCACACCACACGGCCATGCTTGTACCCACTGGTTCAGGAACAAAATTTGCTTTGTGGGTGCAAACCCAGGCTCAAAATGTTCTACAAACAAGGTTATGTTATTTATTTATTTTTTTTTTTTTGTTCTTTGAGAAGAAACTAATTCAAGGTACTTTTTCCAGATAACTTTTTCCTCACTGTTTTCTAAACCTGAGAAAAATAAGTAGGGGTGAAAATTTTAATTTTGCACCCCCACAAAAATTTTAGTGGCTGTGCTTGCATCCTCTGCACTGTGCTTGCACCTACAATATATGCAGATAATTTTATTGTTCTCTGTGTCCAAATACTTTTTTTTGAGGAAATTAAACTAAAACCATTAATGTCAGGCTTTAACTATTCTTGACTATTAAGTTCCACTTTTTTGCTAAGGCAACATATCAGTTAATAAGAAAATATCTCATCTAATGTCGAAAACGCTATGAAAAATTAGCAGCGTATATTTAAATTGGGATGAGGTAGACTCAGGAAGACCTGGGATGAGGTGGTGAAGCATGACCTTCGAACATTGGGCCTCACCAAGGCGATGACAAATGACCGAGACCTTTGGAAACATGCTGTGCTAGAGAAGACCCAGCAAGCCAAGTGAGACTGTAACTGTGGCCTATGCCAGTGCAGCATAACCAGCCCATTTAAGAGTACCCTTCAATCATTGGGCAATAAATCGCACTTGCAAAGACCTGTTGAGGCAAGTGAAGTCATCGTTGCGGCCGATGACAGTACCACCTGATTGGCACCCATGCCAGTGGCACATAAACAGTACCATTCTAGCGTGGTCGATGTCAGTGCCGCCTGACTGGTCCTGTGCTGGTGGCATGTAAAAAGCACCATTTGAGTGTGGTTGATACCAGTGCCAGCTTACCGGCTCCCAGTGCCAGTGGCACATAAAAGGCACTATTCAAACATGGTCATCGCCAGTGCCACCTGACTGGCTCCTGTGCCGGTGGCAAGTAAAAAAAACCATTCAAGCGTGATCAATGCCAGTACCGCCTGACTGGCTCCCATGCCAGTGGCATG
Organism: Octopus bimaculoides; assembly: GCF_046866305.1. Classification (NCBI taxonomy): domain Eukaryota; kingdom Metazoa; phylum Mollusca; class Cephalopoda; order Octopoda; family Octopodidae; genus Octopus; species Octopus bimaculoides. The sequence goes on from NC_142932.1 coordinate 32,062,183, forward strand.
TAAAAAGCACTCACTACACTGTCAGAGTGGTTGGTGTTAGGAAGGGCATCTAGCTGTAGAAACTTTACCAGATCAGATTGGAGCCTGGTGCAGCCTTCCGACTTGCCAGCCCTCAATCAAACCGTCCAACCCATGCCAGCATGGAAAGCAGACATTAAACGACGACGACGATGATGATGGTGTAATTGATGAATTAAAATTTTAAATGGTTTGGGAAATAATCTCTAATGAATCACCCTATCTTCAATCAGTGGTGTACTCTATATTTTTCTTTCAATATCCTTATTTTCGTAAAATAAAACAACTACATCACTCCTTCACTGCTAATGAGAACATAACAGAAACTTTATACTTTTGTGTAATTGAGAGGAGATGGCAAATTTTTTGAGGTATTCCTAATCTAAGGATAACTGGATGGGATTAGTATAGCTGATGTTTACTTTGAATTATTCCACTTAAGTTGTTGGAAGATCTTATTATCAGTGCTCTATCACTTATGTCAAGTTCTTTAGATTTGCATGCGCTACATTTCTTTTAATTATACCTTCCAAAAAGTTTGACTCTGTTGGGGAGATATTTTGCCTTACTAGAATGGTAGACCTTGTGAACAAGAAGTGTCAGTTACTTCATGTACCTAAACGTTTGAAAGATTCATTCATGAATTGATTCAGTGACAGTCCTCTGTTAAAAGAGAATAATAAATTAAGGCTGTGAGCTGGCAGAAACATTAGCATTGCCGGGTGAAATGCTTAGCAGTGTTTCATCTGTCTTTACGTTCTGAGTTCAAATTCTGCACAGGTCAACTTTGCTTTCATCCTTTCAGGGTCAATAAATTAAGTACCAGCTGTGTAGTGGGGTCGATCTAATCGACTAGCCCCTCCCTCCCCCAAAATTTTGGGCCTTGTGCCTAGAGTAAAAAAGAGTATTTTGAAGGTGCCAAGCTGGCAGAAATGTTAACACGTTGGGTGAAATGCTTAGTGGTATTTCATCTGTCTTTACATTCTGAGTTCAAATTCTGCTGAGGTCATCTTTGCCTTTCATCTTTTCGGGGTCCATAAATTAAGTACCAGCTGTGTACTGGGGTTGATCTAATCGACTGCCCCCCCCCCACCTCCCAAAAAATTTCAGGCCTTGGGTAGAAAAGAAAAGAGAATAGTAGAGAAAGAGAAACTTGATACTTCAATATGAAACTACTGACTAGTATTTTCTATGAAAGAATTGCAATTAATGTTGTGGTGAGTTTGGTGGATTATCAAATTGGTAAATCTTCTGGCTTTAAGATTTAAGCAGTTTTTTTAGAAAATGTTTGAAAACTAATGGCAGAGAGATAACATGTGAAATATAACACAAACCACTAAAGATATGATTAGATACTTCAAAATATTGATTTCAAACTTTGACACAAGTCCAGCAATTTCGTGGGAGGGAGTAAGTTGATTTCATCAACCCCAGTGCTCAACTGGTACTTATTTTATTGACCCTGGTAGGATGAAAAGCAAATTTGACTTTGGTGGCATTTAAACTCAGAATGTAAAGACAGGTGAAATGCCACTGAGCATTTTGCCCGGTATGCTAACGATTCTGCCGCCTCACTGCCTTAGATACTTTGAAATATTCTTTTCTATTCTGAGCACAAGGCCCGAAATTTGGTGGGGCAGTGGGAGTTGATTAGATCAACCCCAGAAGGCAACCTCCTAAGCAGACCGAGTGCAGATATGAGTAGCATATGAGAACCAGTATTAAGGAAGGATAGGAAAATATTAAATTTTAAGAGCCCTAAAATTCACTCTACTGATGAAGGCTGGAGGGTATACCAGCCGAAACGTGTTAGCGACAAACAAGATGAGGACAAATATCCGTCAAATGTAAATAATATAAATAAGGTACATAATTCCTCATCTCTTAAATGTAGAACTGTATTAACAAGAACAATATCAGAATGGTCTTTCCTGGAGCAACAGTGACTTCATTTCCTATATGAATAGCACTTCACACTGAATCCTATTCTTTTACTATCTGCTGCATTAATCCCCAACAACCTCAGCATTTGTTCATCTTGGATTTTTCTCTAGAGAATATCACACATCACTTTCTAATAAAAGAATCTTCTTTTTTATGACAAAGGCTTGTAAGAGTTTTTCATTAGATCGGATAAATATTTCTTTCTTTAGCATAAATAATTATTTTATTGTCATTGTATACAGAACAGGTTAGTTTTTGAAAAATGATAGAAAACTGAAGAGTCCAAGTTTTATATCTCTGCATATGAGAAAATGTGTTTACTACAGTAATAGAATTTACTTTACTGGATCAAAATTTATGTAAACACAACATAATATTTATACTGGTTTGAAGCAGAAGTCATGAAGATCAAATAGAATCAATATAGTGTGTGTGTGTATGTGTATACAAACACACATGTATATGTAAATGTATGTGTCTGTAAATGCAGGTAAATGCTTTTACAGATACATTTAAAGACTGACATAGTGTGAAAATCTGATTTTAATAAATATATAAACTCTGCTTAATGTATTGTGTAATTTTTACTTACATTTGTTTACTCAAATGCACACATTTTGAACTTATAGTCCTTCAATTCCCCCCAACCCTCCGGCACTTTCTTTACCATTATCATTATCATGGTTAAAGTGGCAAGCTGACATGATCACTAGTATGCCAAACAAAAAGCTTAGCAGCAAACTGTCTGTCAGTACATTCTAAGTTCAAATTCTAAGGTCAGCTTTGCCTTTCATTCTTTCAGGTTTGATAAAATAAGTACCAGTTATGCGCTGGGATTAATGTAATTGACCAGCCCCCACCCCCAAATTTCAGGTCTTGTGCCTATAGCAGAAAGGATTATTATTATATTTATTATTGTTGTTATTGTTATTATTGTTGTTATTATTATTATTATTATTATTGAGGTGGCATTTGGCAGAATCATTAGCACGCTGGACAAAATGCTTAGCCATATTTCGCCCATCCTTACATTCTGAGTTCAGATTCCACTGGGGTCGACTTTGCCTTTCATCCTTTTGGGGTCAATGAAATAAGTACCAGTGGAACACTGGGATCGATATAACTGACTATCTCCCTCCCCCAAAATTTCAGGCCTTGTGCCTATTGTAGAAGTAATATTATTATTATTATTATTATTATTATTATTATTATTATTATTATTATTTTCTCCTGCCTCCTCTGTCTCCCCTTTTTTTATACAACTGCTTCCCCAGTTTGCTGATGCCACACTTGGTTATCACTAACATAACTCCACCTACCCACACAAAAAAAAAAAAAGAATCTTGCCACAGACCACATAAAACCAAAAAGAGCTCATGTAAAGCAGAGTATGATGAAGGTGAACAAGCCAAAACTTTGAAGTTACAATCAACCATTCCTTTGTAAAAGTTTGTGTGTTTATAAATTTTTAGTCTATTTTCCATGTTGGCATGAGTTGAATGGATTGTCATAGTCTGACTCAATTCACATTTGGAGTTATTGTCCTCCTAAATGGATTGAAGGACCACATGTCCTGTGCATTTCAGTTTTGGCCCTTTCTATCAACAACCACTTTACAGATAAATATGTATTTACTATACAAGAGTTAGCAGATGAGAACAGGAAATGGCCCAAAGATCCGATAAATACTACATTGACAATCAGGTTCCTGTTTACCAATAGTTTGAAGTAAGTGACATCATATATTGCCTTTGCCCTGATGATAATAGACTGTCAGATGGCTTGCTGGCACGGATAGTTACTCTATCTTTGTAACACAATTAGTATTGCAGTTAATTGGGATGAGATAAATTTCAAGAACCACTACTTTTGATGGGAACAAAAGATTTTTCTCTCTTTACAGTGAGTTTTGAAAAAATGTTGCAACACTTTGCAAAATTTGTGCATATTCTGCAGAAGTTTGCTACTAAATCCTGAAACTTATTAGATACACAATACTTATTTGATATATCAAATTGTCAGTATACTTCAATGTAAATCAAACACCCATTTTCCTGTTTGATAACACATGAAAGGACTTTTATCAGAACATAATTCAAAAATTACCAATTTGTTGCTGTTATCACTTGTGTTGTATTTCATACAACAAATCAGCAAAAAACTTTTCACTGATATTTTGAAACATTTGCTGTTGTAAGAGCCATCTAAATTCACCAAGCTATGTTCATTAATACTTAGTCCTGGTTGGATTTTAATCATTTCATTTTCTTTGGCAACAGACTTTTTTTTTTATTTGTCAGTGTCTTTTTATAAGAGGAGGAAAATTCTTTACTGGAATAAATTTGCAACCAATAAGAATAAACAAATGGTTTATTTACGTGCCACCGGCACAGAAGCCAGGCAGCTGCTCTGACAATGATCACACTCGGACGGTGCTGTTAGCGCCCCACTGGAATGGATGCCAGTCATCAAATTTGATTCAATTTCAATTTCACTTGCCCCAACAGGTCTTCGCAAGCAGAGTTTAGTGTCCAATGAAGGAAAGGTTGGCATGGGTGCCAGTCGAATTTGGTTCAATTTCGATTTCTCTTGCCTCAACAGGTCTTCACAAGCAGAGTTTAGTGTCCAATGAAGGAAAGGTATGCATAATTGGGCTGGCTACACCACTGGCAAAGGCCATGGGTTATGGTCTCACTTGGCTTGCCAGGTCTTCTCACGCACAATGTATATATGTGTGTATATATACACACGCTAATATGTGTGTGTATATATATATATACATATATATATATATATATACAATGGGCTTCCACACAGTTTCTGTCTACCATATTCACTCACTAAACATTGGTCAGTCTGGGGTTGTAGAGAAGACACTTACCTAAGGTGGTGCACAGTGGAACTGAACTCAAAGCCACATGGTTGAAAAATGAGATTCTTAACCACATGGCTGTACCTCAGCCATACTGGACTTTTTTCTAGCATCTGGCAAGAATCCTTCACCTCCAGGATTTGGAAATTGTTGATCTAAATGACAAAAATCTAGAAGTTCTGCTTGATTACATGAATGTTATCAGTGTTATTCCCTTAAGTTCTATTTTCCAATATTTACTGATCAAGTAACACATTATTGCTGAGTCATGAGCTCCATATCAGCTTTCAAATCCAGATGCTCTTTTCAAAATCCTTTGAATCATTGAATTTCCAAAAGTATTTAGCAGTTGACAAAACAATCTGCAATACTTTTTCTCCTGTGGGAATTTTCACAGCAGGGAACAAGTTTACTTTCACTGCCATACCACTATGTTAGGTTTCCAATATTTTGTAGTTTTATCAGACTTCCATCAGAGTTTAAAAGTTGACCTTTCAATCTTTCTTAGATTCTGTTAAACAAAGAACGGATTATAATGAAAAATAATGGTATACATGAATGAAAATATGCATATATGCATGGCATAAACCTGTTATAAAACTAAAAGCATATACAAGAACATTTTATTTCAAACAATTTTTATTTTTAATTTTTTCTTTTTCTCAAGAGCAACTGTGCTCTTAATATTTAAAAAATGTGCTGAGATTTAAAAATAAGATGTAATTCAAAATACCACCACTTCTTATACTACTACTACTACTGCTGCTGCTGCTGCTGCGATGATGACAAAATACTAAAATTGAAGACTTTTATAGTAATGACTATTTAGTTGGAATTTAGTTTTTGTGTAAGTTTTTACCGACCGAATATTTAGCATGAGTATGTTTTATCAAAAGTATTATAGTTAACAACATATAAAGGAAGTTTAATCTCAATTATAGATTTGAAGTTATATTTTATGTCTTTATATTAATTTACGTGGGAGAGCATTGTAGCCATGTGTTGAGGGGAATTCTTTGGGGTTTGAATAATTCATCCCTGGAAACATGGGTGTTTCATTGTTCATTCTTAAACAACCCTTATTCAAGGACCTTTTGAGTGGAATGGGCTATTTGACCTGTGCTGTTTATCTTGATATGAGGTCACTGTGTCATACACATATGGTTGTGATGCATGTGCCTGGTGTACCCTTAACAGACAGGTAGTTAGGGTAGGTATATTGGACGTTGTATATTAATTTATGACTCACCAGCTCACTCCTAACAAACCAATAAGGCAGTCTGTATGCAAGTTGCTCAACCTGCTAGAAAATAGTTGCCAAATCTTCCTCAAATCTTGAGAAAGTAGAGCTTCATTGGTTCATACCATCCTACATGTGCTATATGACACTTTGTGATATTTTCCAATGAAGTTATTGTTAAACATAATAATAATGTTTCCAGTTTAGACACAAAGCTAGCAATTTCGAGGAGAGATTGTTAGTCGACACCATCAACCCTAGTGCTAGGCTGTTACTTAATTTTATCAACCCTGAAATAATGAAAGGTGAAATAAACCTTGGCAGGATTCAAACTATAAACATAAGGAGCTGGAAGCAAATTTTTACCAATACTGTAACAAAGGTGCAGGAGTGGCTATGTGGTAAGTAGCTTGCTTACCAACCACATGGTTCTGGGTTCAGTCCCACTGCATGGCACCTTGGGCAAGTGTCTTCTACTATAGCCTCGGGCCGACCAAAGCCTTGTGAGTGGATTTGGTAGACAGAAACTGAAAGAAGCCCGTCGTATATATGTATATATATTTATTTGTCTGTGTTTGCTCCTCCACCATCGCTTGACAACTGATGCTGGTGTGTTTATGTCCCCATAACTTAGCAGTTCGGCAAAAGGGCCCGATAGAATAAGTACTAGGCTTACAAAGAATAAGTCCTGGGGTTGATTTGCTTGACTAAAGGTGGTGCTCCAGCATAGCCGCAGTCAAAAGACTGAAACAAGTAAAAGAGTAAAGCTCATCTTCATTAACTCATCTAAATAAGTTGTATCGTTTAGATTGTTGATGAATGAATAATGATTTAATATTTTTTTCTTTTTTGTCTTTCCTTGATAGATATTGCAGCATCTGCTTATGGTCGAGACTTTCTTGTGAACAACACTTATGGATGTCAAATTATTGATATTTTCATCACAGTATTGGCTGAAGCACCCAACAAGAAAAGTACAAAACTAAAGAAGTAAGTGCTCACCAAGCAATGTTTTACAATTATTCTTGTTCTCCCTGCTAGCATAAATGTGATATATTTTACATAGATATTTCAGGTATTTCTTTTTTTTTCTTTAACTTTTACTTATTTCAGCCTTTGGTCTGTGGCCATGCTGGGGCACTGCCTTGAAGGGTTTAGTCAAACAAATCGATCTCACCTCTTATGTTTTTTAGTCTAGTATTTATTCCATTGGTCCCTTTAGCCAAAATTGCTAAATTACGAGGACATGAACAGACCAAGACTAGTTGTCAGGTGTTAGTGGGGGACATACACAAATGTAAAATCATGCATATATAAAAATTTATATAAAACAGCTAGGCACAATATTATACCACAAAGGAAAAGTATTTTATCGTCACTTATTGTGAGTGAAGGTGTTGAAGCACCTCTATTGCAAGAAATAAGAGTTAAAAATTGTTAATGTTGTAAGAAGTATGCAATATATATATATATATATATATATATATATATATATATATATATATATATATATGTATATGTGTGTGTGTGTGTGTGTGTGTGTGGAGGCGCAATGGCCCAATGGTTAGAGCAGTGGATTCGCGGTCAGAGGATCACGGTTTCGATTCCCAGACCGGCTGTTTTGTGTTTATTGAGTGAAAACACCTAAAGCCCCACAAGGCTCCGGCAGGGGGTGGTGGCGACCCCTATTGTACTCGTTTGCCCCCAACTTTCTCTCACTCTTTCTTCTTCTTTCTTGAGTAATGCTGCGATGGACTCAGTCCAATGTTTTGTTCACATGCCACCGGCACAAGTGCCAGTAATATGTGCTTGTAAATTATTATCTAACTGTAGACTATACCATTAAATATATGTTGTCAATTAATTAGTCTAGCAAATAACAATATAGTTTTCATATCATTTAGAATTTTTTAAAGACCTGTTGATGGTATTGAATCACTTCTTTACAAGGACAATATTAACAGAAACTGTTTTGTTAAGTACAATTTTTAAACTGTCACTCAAAATTAGTTAATGAATTTTCCATAGAATTTACATAGTGTTTGTAACTATCTCCAATACAGATAACATCATCATCATCGTCATTGTTTAATGTCTACTTTCCATGCTGGCATGGGTTGGATGGTTTGACTTAGGGCTGGTGAGCCAGGAGGCTGCACTAGGCTCCAATCTGATCTGGCAATGTTTCTACAGCTGGATGTTCTTCCTAACACCAACCACTCTGAGAGTGTAGTGGGTGCTTTTTATGTGCGACCGGCACGAGGGCCAGTCAGGCAATACTGTCATTGGTCACACTTGAATGGTGCTTTTTTATGTGTCACCAGCATGGGAGCCAGTCAGACAGCACTGGCATCAATCACACTCAAATGGTGCTTTTTAGGTGCCACCAGCACAGGTGCCAGTCAGGTGGCATTGGCATCGACCATGCTCAAATGGTATTTTTTATGTGCCACCAGCACAGGACCAGTCAGCCAGCACTGGCATCAATCATGCTCGAATGGTGCTTTTTGCGTTCCACTGGTACAGGAGCCAGTCAGGCGGCACTGTCATCGACCATGCTCAAACAGTACTTTTTACGTGCCACCAGCACAGGGTAGATAACATATTTAATTAATTTAAAGTCATTTCATAGCACTTAATAACTTCCGAAGTGAATGCCTTCTTTTCCTATTTTCCCTTCTTCAGTAGACCTTGTTAAAGCTTTGAGCCAACAAGTCTGACATTTTGGATTAAATCTATGTTTGTTCTAATTTATTATAAATTAGGAAACCATAAATGTTGCATAGAAATAACTATATTTACTTTACTCAATGGTTCTATGAAAAAGAAATTGTTTTGGATTCACAAGGTGAACAACTTGATTCCTTATTAGCAGCTTTGATAAGATTAAACGTTGATTCTGAAATTATTTGTAGAATCTCTTCAACTATGATCAGAACCAGCTATCTGATTTCCACAATCTGCCTCTATCAACGGTGGCACCACTAATTTGGACATGTTTTTAATGTAATTTTAGATTAGTTCATGTAACATCACACATACTTCCACTGTTTATTCTATCTCATTATTTTACTTTCTATATAAAATTAGTTTAGATTTAATGTTATTTTTAAGTATCAAATTAAACAGATTTACTTACTTGCAATGGAAATTAATATTTCCTTTGGGAATAACATAATTGTTTATTTCCATTAATTTATATATTAGCTGCATGTATAATTTCTTTAAAAAATACTGGAATATGCATAGAATAATATGGTATTCAGTCATGAAAATATTAAAAAACCAAAATGAATGAGGGACAATCATCACCATTTCAACATCTGTTTTTCTATACTGGTGTGTTTAGATAGGCCTACCTAATAGTCATCTTCTATTTTATCCTGTCTTTAATTAGACCCTGTGTTGAACCCATTTTTACAGTTCATTACGTACAAGTTGATGTTGTCTCTTTTATAGTCTCTACCTTCATTAACAAGTTTCCAGCATTTACTGGGCTCCTAAAGTGGAGTTACTATACTCTCTTTTTACTCTTTTACTTGTTTCAGTCATTTGACTGTGGCCATGCTGGAGCACCGCCTTTAGTTGAGCAAATTGACCCCAGGACTTATTCTTTGTAAGCCTAGTACTTATTCTATCGGTCTCTTTTGCTGAACCACTAAGTTACGGGGATGTAAACACACCACCATCAGTTGTCAAGCGATGTTGGGGGGACAAACACAGACACACAAACATACACAAGCACATACATATACATATATACGACGGGCTTCTTTCAGTTTCCGTCTACCAAATCCGCCCCCCAAGGCTTTGGTGACAGGAAGGGCATCCAGCTGTAGAAAATCTGCCTTGGCAAATTCCACCTGGCCCATGCAAACATGGAGAAGTAGAATATTAAAAAGTTAATCATATCCTGCTAATCTTAACACATGACCAAGAAAATACAAATCCAAGATTGTCACTGTTTAGACTATGTGGTCTGTATTCCTATACTTATTCTCAAAGTGAAGGTGCATGGCTTAGTGGTTAGGGCATTTGGCTCACGATCGTAAAGTCGTGAGTTCAATTCCCAGCGATGCGTCGTGTCCTTGAGCAAGACACTTTATTTCGCATTGCTCCAGTCCACTCAGCTGGCAAAGATGAGTTGTACCTGTATTTCAAAGGGCCAGCCTTGTCACACTCTGTGTCACGCTGAATCTCCTTGAGAACTACAAGAAGGGTACACGTGTCTGTGGAGTGCTCAGCCACTTGCACGTTAATTTCATGAGCAGGCTGTTCCGTTGATCTCATCAGCTGAGACCCTCATTATCATAACCGACGGAGTGCTCCTTTACTTATTCTCAAATATCTAATATTAATTTTTAATTTGTTTCTCTTGCTGTTTGATACTCCTTTTGTTTTATTAGACTCCTAAAATATTTGTCTGTATTTCATTTCCCCACTTAAATAGCTTTCATTGTACACTGGTTTTTCTGCTGAATCTATTAACCATACATTCTTGTTGTTTCTCTTAAATTACTCTTCAAGTTACTATTGCCTATTCCATGATTCTTTAACACTGTCTCAAATTCAACAACTATATGCTTTTTCAATCACTTGCCACTTCTATTATATGCTGTATTGTAATATATTTGTTTTGCCTCCAGGTATCTTTCTTCGTTATTTCCTTAATTCCTTTTACACTTGCTTTTTCTATTTCCAAAATATCACCAAGGTTATTTTTTGCTTACTTAATCCATCACTGAATTCTCATCTGAATAAAGTCTTACCTATTCACTAATCCATTTATATTTACTTCACTCTCCCAGTTCACCTAGTTTCCATTCTATAATTATTCTTAAATCTTTTATTTTCCCCTCATGTTGTTTTTTTATTGTATTATATGAATACAATTTATGACAGTATTTTTTAAAAATATATCCCTCTACTATAGTTTCATATCCCGATATATTTTTGATACTTTATTCAGTTCCTCTGTCAGAATTTATGGAGTCATTAATAAATGAAGTCTTTCTCAGACTTAAACTGGGGGTACATCTATCACCACCTGTTTCTCAATTACAACATAAAACATTACAGGCTGACATTTTACTCTGCTAACATTTATTAAGTTGTTAATCCATCTTTCAACTGGTCCAATGTCATTGCTCTCATTTTCCGTCTTAGATTCTATTCTCAAAAAAAAAAAAAAAAAAAAGAAATAAATAAGCCATATATCTTGTGTTTAATCATTTTAGATGCAGTTTTCCATCATCTCTCAAATGCAACATGTATCACTATGTCTACATTGTAAAGTGTCTATACTTTTCTCTACTCAATTTCTCATATTTCCAAAGTTAATCGGATCTGCAGTGGTTTTGACGTGATAACAAGCTGGTGGCTGAAGGAACTTACATCTAATAATTGTCATTCACAGTATATATACTTTGAATGTTAAAAATATACATTAAAAAAAAGCAGAGGAGGAGGAGGAGGAGGAGTGAAAGACTGCTAATAAAACAGAAATCTAAACCTCTTATTTGAAATACTAGTAAGAAAGGCGACATACTGAAGGAATGAAATAATCTAAGCTAGCTTTGTGATAACATGGAAAAGAGAGTAGTGTTGGGTAGAGTTTATGGTAAAATAGTATTCTAGGGTTTGGCTCCTGATTAAAAATAAAGAAATAATAAAAACAGGTCAGCAATCAAAAGGAGAATGGTTTGGATTTAAAGAAATCCTAGCGCTGAAAACTTGATGCTTTAGGAAATGGAGTTTGTTTGTAGCAGTAATTATTCATTAATATTAAATTAAATGAAGGCTTCTCGTCATCTGTGTAAAAATAGCTTAAAGTTAAGCTTAAGTGCTCCTGATGACTTTATTGAGGGGGGATGTTTTGAAATGTTTAATATTTCCTCTGTTTTGCAATAAATCCTTGTCACATGTTACATCAATGTTTACCATTTTGATGTGGTGTTCATGGTTCTTCTAATTTAGACATCTGTTGCAGTGATTGGGTTTTGTTTTGCTGGAGCTTCCTTGTTCTAAATATTAAGGTAAACTAAAACGAGAATAAAATACCATGGTTTTCCTTAATTGCTCATGACTTTGGCTAAGTAGTCCAATATTTTCCCTTGGCATTGATAAATATATTATTATTATTATTATTATTATTATTATTATTATTATTATTATTATTATTATTATTATTATTATTATTAAGGTGGCAAGCTGGCAGACTTGTTAGCACGCCGGACTAAATGCTTAGTGGTATTTTGCCCGTTGCTACGTTCTGAGTTCAAATTCCGCCGAGATCAACCTTGCCTTTCATCCTTTCAGGGTCGATAAATTAAGTACCAGTGAAACACTGGGGTCAATGTAATCAACACATCTCCTCCCGCAAAATTGCTGCCTTTGTGGCAAAATTTGAAACCATTATTATTATTATTATTATTATTATTATTATTATTATTATTATTATTGTGGCACACTGGACAAAATGCTTAACAGTATTTCGCCCGTCACTCCATTCTGAGTTCAAATTCCACTGAGGTCGACTTTACCTTTCATCTTTTCAGGGTCGATAAATTAAGTACCAGTGAAACACTGGGGGTCGATGATATTGATTCGTCTCCTCCACCAAATTTCAGGCCTTGTGCCTATAATAGAAAAGATTATTAGTACTATTATTATTATTATTATTATTATTGTTAACCAATAAGCCAATTATAGTTTGCAAATAAATTGAAAGCTTATTGTGCCGATGGACTGGCTCCCGTGCAAGTGGCACGTAAAAACACCATTTTGAGCATGGCCGTTGCTAGTACCATGTGACTGGCCCTTGTGCCGGTGGCACGTAAAAGCACCGACTACATTCTCAGAGTGGTTGGCATTAGGAAGGGCATCCAGCTGTAGAAACTCTGCCAGATCAGATTGGAGCCTGGTGTAGCTATCTGGTTCACCAGACCCCAGTCAAATCGTCCAACCCATGCCAGCATGGAAAACGGATGTTAAACGATGATGATGAGGAGGAGGTTTCAGTTTTAACACTGGCAGTTTTTATGACTTCTAACTTTATAATCCTCAGCTGTTAAGCTTCTGAGGTTTCTCTCACAAAGTCACTTTTGATTTATTTCAAGCATATTTAGTTATTAACCCATTTGATAGTGACCCACATGAGACCACCTCTAGTTCTATGGCAAAAAGCTGCCCGTTTTGAAGTGCTCATATATTAATTAAAACCTTCCATAATGATTTTATGTAATGGCCTTTCTTTCAATTAACATCAACTTTAAGCTTGGTTGGTTATTTTACTAGATTCCTCCAAAATCTTAATTATTTTCAAAATCTATTGAAACATACAGGCAGTGTATTTCATTAGAAGGATGGTCACAAAAGGGTTAAAATATCAAAGTTTTAAAAATTCTTTAATATTTATTGGTGAGTGTATTTGAATATTCGGTTCAATTTGGTTCTTTTTTTTTTTTCTTTTTTCTAGAATGTTAAACATCTGGTATTAGTCACATTTGCAAATATAAACAAAAATACAAAATTGATTTGTCAAGGGAACTCCAAAGGATTTAGCTTAACAACATCTGCACCAGAAATGTTTCGTTTAGTCAGATTTCTAGCTTTTCCATTCATCTGGTCATCTATCATAATCTTAGCCAGTAGTTTTCCTTTCCAGCTAATGAACTTCCTTTCTGTTTTTTTCATTATAGACCTTAATCCTATATATTACTACAATTCTCTGAAACTCTTTTACCACATGACTTCAGAAAGGCTTTTAGTGCTTCCATTAAATAATTTCTCTGAAATACTTAGAATAAAATACAAATTCACATCACAGAATATTCACACTTCCTACAAAAATGCATTGAATTCATTAGCTTTAATACTCATTTACTCAGTGCTGGAGCACTGCCTTTAGTCAAACAAATCGACCCCAGGACTTATGCTTTGTAAGCCTAGTAGTTATTCTATTGGTGTGTTTATGCCCCTCAGTTGTCAAGCAATGATGGGGAGGGACAAACACAAACACACAAATATATATGTATATATACACAACAGGCTTCTTTCAGTTTCCATCTACTAAATCTACTCACAAGGCTTTGATCGGACCAAGGCTATAGTAGAAGACACTTGCCCAGGTACCATGCAGTGGGACTGAACCCGAAACCATGTGGTTGGGAAGCAAGCTTCTTACCACACAGCCACTCCTGCACCTATATATGCACACACACACACACACATACGATGGCCTTCTATTAGTTTCCATCTACCAAATCCACTCACAAGGTTTTGGTTGTCCTGAGGCTATAGTAGAAGACACTTGCCCAAGGTGCCACGCAGTGAGACTGAACCCGGAACCATGCGGTTGGGAAGCAAGCTTCTTACCACACAGCCACTCCTGCACCTATATATGCACACACACACACACACATACGATGGCCTTCTATTAGTTTCCATCTACCAAATCCACTCACAAGGTTTTGGTTGTCCTGAGGCTATAGTAGAAGACACTTGCCCAAGGTGCCACGCAGTGAGACTGAACCCAGAACCATGTGGTTTGGAAGCAAGCTTCTTACCACACAGCCACTCTTGCACCTATATAAAATAATTATTTCAAAGTGAACATTTCTCATTTCATGAAAATGATTTACTATTTCAGAGCAAGTGTTTTTACTTTCTTACTAGTTGAGTTTCTTACTGCTTCACTTCTGTGTAAGATCTTTATTTCATCTGAGAACGAAGCTATCATACAAAATTCAGTTATGAAAATATAAACACGGAATGAAATATCTTTATTAAAACAAGATGTACAATAAATTGTACAGTATATATCTTAATATTCTAGTTTTAAATTTATTGAGAAGCTGTCCTCTTACTAACAGATATATATTATGACTCATATTTAGCAGCAAATTTATTATTCTGAACTCTGAGAAAAATTTCTCACAAGCTGAAAATGTCTGAATTTCTGAGATAACCTTAGAAGTTGTTGAATGATGATTCCAATGTCTATTGATGCCTTTACCATTTTGACAAATACTATTTCTGATGCCACTAATTTCTTTGGTTAAACGAAGGAAATTATCAGAATGGCCATAAGGCATAAATCATGTTTGTTTTTACTGTTGTTGGCACTATCCTCACCACCACCACCACTTCCACCATCTTCATAGGCAAAATTGTTCTCATTATTGGTTGAAAGTCTACTTTTCCATGCTTGCATGGGCTGGAAGGAATTTTTAGAGGCAGATTTTCTGTGGCTGGATGCCTTTCCTGTCACCTTCCCTCACCTAATTCCAAATAAGGTAATATTTCCCTATGAACAGTTATGTTTTCATGGATATTTGGAAACAAAGAAAACTGCTTGCATGATGGTGACACTCGTTTACAAAGCTGAGCACTGGGGTCAATTTAATCAACATGCCCACTTCCCCTAAAGTTGCTGGCCTTGTGCCAGAATTTGAAATCAATATGTATTTATTAGATTTCTGTTCATGCAGTCCTCCTGTTTATCCTTACATTGAAAAACTTTACAGCAGATTTCAGATTTGGCTTGTCGATGCATTTCAATGCAAATTACCTAATTTATATTAAAAGACCAATGTAAGAACTTGCAAAACTAGATTGGATATCAGACTCATAATTAAAATAGATAAGAAACGAATATGTAGGTCAGCAGTTGAGTATCTGGAGCTAAAAACTTTCACAGATTGGAAGATAACAGATTGTAACTTAATTGTATGTAGATAATGCACCTTGATTGGAGCAAAAACTTAGATAATAAAAGATACCAGTTAATTTAAAATTGATATTTATAATCCACCTGCTTCATAGTTTTACATGAACTTTTACTGTTGATTTTAAGGGATATGTTATCTAGATGACCGAAGTGACAGTGAAAAAATATATATTTAGTATAGTGCTTTTACTAAATATATGTTGTAAGAGCCTGGAGCCTGATCAGTGTATGTGGCCGAGTTGTACATAGTCTGGTGATGTATTATTTTGTAGATTTGCATTTGCTGTTATTTCTCAAATCAACCTTGGTCCAGTGCAGCTATAATCAAAGACAATCCAGCCATGAATAACCTTCTTATTTTGGGAAGACTTCAGGGTGTGATTTCAGGGAGATTTGGCTGTTGGCTGTTACTTTTTGCCAGTCAAGCAACTGTATAGAGGTACTTTTCAATATCTGTGAGTAAGAGAAGAAAAGAGGCTATGATAAAAAAAGATAATGAATGTATGATAAAGAATTATCAATTTATTGTAAGAATTTGCTGGAGAAGAGGTAGGTTAAATATGGTACAATTTGAGAGAACCATTGGGTTGGTGCATAATTATTGCGGCTTTTTTTCAACAAATTTTATTTAACAAAAACATCTTTAAATGACAGTCTGACTGTCTGCCAAGCAAATGGGAAGCAGTAATTGAAGTAGATGGTGAATATGCTACAGTTAATTTTTCTGATGCACATTTTTCTCAGCACATGCGTGTTCCGTCATGCATACTAACATTGTGCAACACCAAGCAGAGCATACTCAGATCATCTCTTTAGTAAACCCATCATTTAAAATTGTTTCTTGCTTTAGTTTTTGATTTATTATTGAAAGTACACAATTTGGAGAACAATTATATTTTAAAATATTTTTTTTCTCTGTTTGCTATTTTCAGTCTCATTTTGATGTCCCTCTATAACATATCTATCAACCAAAAAGGTCTGAAGTATATCTGCAATAAAACAACAGTATTCCAGCTTTTAGTTTGGCTTTTAACAGGTAAGAATGATACTCTGATATATAATCACAAAGCTCTCTTTTACTAACTACAGTGTCTAAGACTATACAGGGTGTTTGTGCTAAATTTGACAGTTTGCATAAAAGGGAAAGAAAATACAATATCTCATTCAAATTTTTTTTTTTTTTTCAAAATATTCAAAAATTTTCAAATAGATTAATGACAAGAGATAACAGTTTATTCAAAGTAGCAACCCTCAGCCTCCACCACAGCATCAAGGTGGCTCCAGAACTTGGTACATGTCTTCCTCACATTGTCCATGGGAAGAACTTTGAACACCTCCTTGATCTTGACTTTGGTGTCTTTTCCAATCACATGCCACACATAGTATTCCAATGGCATTACAATTGGGGGAATTCAGGGGCCAGAAATCGGGGCTGGTGAAGTTGTAGAAATTTTCTGACAACCACTTGACTATTTCCAGAGGCATGAAAAGGAGTCAAATCCTGCTGCTACACACATGGCCTTCCTGTAGCAACCCTCTCCAGCCAGAGTTTGATTACAGTCTCCAGGAGTTTCTCACATAGCCATTTGAATTGAGCATAAGGCCCTGTTCAGAGATGCGGGGCAGCATGACACCACCTCACTGGAGACACACACAAAGAGCATCACAGTTTGGGAGAACTTAGTTTTCATGATGTCCATGTCATATCTAACACCCCTTAATAATGTCTATAGGGTGCTGAGCAGTAGTCATGGTGTTTGCATCCTGTCTTCAGAGAGAAACTTTGCAATTACTAGTTTTCTCCTCTATGCTTTCCAGTTGAAGGCTTCTTCTTCATTTGTTATGCTGGCCTTAGTAAATGGATAGTAGATCTGCTCTTTTCACACAAGTGAGAACATTTTATTCTAGCATTGTAGCCCACCTGATTGCTTTCATTTCCTGTTTAGTCAAGTGGCACTTGCATGTTTTATTACATCTCTCATGATATGTAAGACAGTACCTGTAATGGGATATAAACACACACCTCTACTCAGAAGCAAATGCTGCTTCAGTTTGGTCGCTGAAACCTTTGTTCAACAAGTTACATTCCAGCTTTCATTCATATCCTTTTATCCATATAAGGCTTTTATGCTCATTAGAATATCCCTAACATAGCAAGTTGTAATATTTATACCTTTCCATGAACAAAGAGGGCTGTCTGTAAGGGCTTCGGGTACCAACTCACTTTAATGAATTTAATCATTAAAGTGGTTCTAATTGAGAATTGAAAATAAATTCTGGACTCACTTTACTGAAAAGTTACAGCTGTCAGGTAGTAATGAAGACAATTTAATAAATACTGGTTGACATTTAGTCTTTAGTTCATTCATTCATTCATTCATATATATATATATATATATATATATATATATATATATATATATATACTAGCAGTATAACCCGACGTTGTCCGGGTGTGACTTATTACGCCATCTACAATAAGTCTTGCTAGGTGAAAATGTGATCTGTTGCTACACAGTTCTGCCAGAATTGTATCAGATTGGGCAGTGGATGTTGATGCACCATTTTGCATTATGTTCAAAGTAGCTTCTGGAATGTGTTGAATTGATGCAGTCTGTTGCTGTCTTTTTAAATCGGTTGCTTTCTTTCCCCAGCAAGTTGTCTTGTTTGGAGGCCATAATCCATGTACATATTAAAGAGAACAACAAAAGTTATAACAGTTGGCAGGGTCGGTAGTTTTCACATTTCGGTAATTTTTCAGATTAACACCTGCATGATTACGTAACCGTAATCCTTAAACCTTAACCCTGACCCTAAAACCGTAACCATAACACTAACCCTCATTGTAACCCTAACACTAACCCTAAAACCCTAACCCATATATATATGGTTGTAATAATAATGACCTCTGCTGATGAAAGTCCCAATCCACAACTAAGTCCAGTTGGACACAGGGGTCGATATAATCGACTATTCTCCACCTCCCCGAAGCCGCCCTTGTGGGAAAAATTTAAAATAATAATAATAATAATAATAATAATAGTAATAATAATGACGTCTGCCGATCAAACTCCAACCCACAACTAAGTCTTAAGTGTATATATATATATATATATATGGGCAACACACACAGACACTAAATAAAAAAATGTTAGTAAGTAAAAGTGTTTTAAAAGTGATTGTTAAATTTTCAGATTAACACCAGCACGATTTTCACTACAGTGTTAGGGTTAGGACAAAAAAGTGGAAAATGTGGATTTTTATAAACTTTGAAAAAGGCTTCACACAGATACAGAACTTCAGCATTATATATTAAGATGGGCAACACACACACACACACTAAATAAAAAAGAATGATAGGTATTTGTATGTATGTGTGTATTAATGTGCATTCTGTGTGTATATATATATATATATATATATATATATGGTCGTAATAATAATGACCTCTGCTGATGAAAGTTCCAACCCACAACTAAGTCTTAAGTGTGTATATATATATATATATATATATGGGCAACACACACACACACTAAATAAAAAAATGTTAGTAAGTAAAAGTGTTTTAAAAAAGATTGTTAAATTTTTCAGATTAACACCCACACGATTTTCACTACAGTGTTAGAATTGGGGTTTAGGGTTAGGTAGGTAATCGTGCGGGTGTTAATCTAAAGATTTTCCAAAAAACTCACAGCTTGTAGGGAATAAATGTTTGTCGATCGTATTTGAAAAAGATGTGTGACTATTTTTTTTCTGTTGTTATCATGGTGAAGGACGAGTTAGAAATAACTTACAATTCCCGCCAATTAGAATGAGGTATGTATGTATATATGTATGTAGAATTAAAATGAAACCATTAAAGTGAAACTGTCATTACAGTATCGAAATGTGATTGTTTCAGTTTTGATACTGAAATAGTTTTCTTTTACTGTCAGTGTCTCTCCTTCCTTTCTTTTTGTATTTGTTGTTGGATTGTTCGTAAAGGTTCATAAGAGAAAGGAGGAGTTGAAAGGATTTGTATTAGAAAGAGGAAATTAGATTTTATTAGGAAGAAAATGTTTACTTCTGTAGTTTTATGGATTTTATTCATTATTAGGGATTTTTTGGAGTGAAAAAAATGATGCAGTGACCTAACAAATTGTATTTAGAATATTAATTGCGATTGTTTAATCCAAGAAATTTGGAATTGTGTAAATGTATGAATGTTAAACATACACACACACACACACACAGAGAGAAAATCTGCCTTTTATAGTATAGATATATACATACAAATTCACTTGTAGTTCTTGATCTTTTTTTATTTATATTTAATCTATTTCCTCTTGGCATTTATTTTTTTTTTTTTGCCTTTCTGACACAGCAGTAATTCTGAATCTACAGATTTTTTGATTAATGATTTAAATATGATTACATGAAAATATTAAAGATCAAAGCTTGCAGCTGTTTTAATTATTTACATGTTTCATTTCATTTAAACTGAAAATTCCTACACTGAGAGCAATCATGAGACTCCTGCGATTGAATATTTTATACATATATATATATATATATATATATATATATATATATATATACACTTGCCAATAATTTGAATTGCTATATTTCCTAAAAAGTTACCAGTCCACTGGGCATGTACTATAGATGTTAAGTTCTCTTGTTTCTTTCATGGCTTTTAGGTTGGGGTTTTTTTTTTTTTTTGGGGGGCGTTTTGTTTCCAATATATCAAAAGTATAAAATATATTAACTCCGACATAATTCCATACAAAATAGTACATAATTATATACTAACTCCGACATAAACAGTAGTAAGTTGGAGTTATAGCAATTGTGATATAAGGCTGTTCATGAAATTCTATTATATCAATTAATAAGTTACTGACTTTGGTATCTACATGAAGTGGCTGACCAGACTATGAGATATTACACATCACTGGTCACAATGCGCTTTGCATCGTTTTAGCTTTCAAATGATGCCACCCCCAATGGCTAGGTGAGTAGGCCAACATTTCCCTTGACTGGAAATCCAGTCTGTCATAAGGTTACCCATTTACAGCTGAGTGGAAGGAAGTGTTTTGCTCAAGAACACAATGTATCGCTCAGTGTGGGAATCGAACTCACAATCTAGCAATCATGAGTGGAACACCCCAACCAGTTGGCCACACACATATATATATAAGCCTTGTTGTTGATCTTATCTAATGAAATGTACCAATCACTAGTATTCAGCAGGGTTGGTGTAATTTAATATCTATTTTTGTGGGCTCTGCAATATAGAATCTTTCTCGTTTTTATCCTGTTAAGTCTCATCTGAGAGGCTGAAACTTCTAAGACTTAATCTAAATTCATTATACTTAATGTACCTGTACTCAGTGTACCCTTCGTAACTGATTCACAGCATGTATCACCCAGTTGTATGTATTAATGATTTTAGCCCTTCCCTCTTCATGGCCTAAACAACCCTTAAAAGAGCTATCCATTCACACCCATTTTTCATTTTGCACTACAAAATGTGGAAGGGATCCAATGAATTTTTCTTGTGATCAACAAATGCAAAGTAGACCCTTTTTAATATTATCTCTCTCTCTCTCTCTCTCTCTCTCTCTCTTACACACACACACACACACACACAAAAATTGGCGGAGTGTTAGAGCACAATGTCATGATGTACTTTGTCCAATGCTCTAAGTTCAAATCTCACAGATCTTTGCCTTCCATCTTTTAGGGGTCAATGAATAAAGTACCACTTTAGTACCAGAATCACTTCTTTCCTTCTCTCTTGTTTCTCTCTCTCCCTCCCTCTCTTCCTCCCCCTTTCATGTATGATACATGTTCTCTTGTGTTGGTAATTATACCTGTCCTAAACAAAATGGCATTACTCACCCTTGTGTATATATATATATATATATATATATACATACACACACACATATACATACTACATACACAAAGTTTTTCCTGATATACATATAGATTTTTATCTGTCCAGAGTTCGTCGGCATTTTGAACTGAGAAAATGTATGCCTCAGTATATTAAAAGATTTCAAAGATTTTCATCTCTATGCTGCTGTCATTTTTTTTTTCCTCTTTTAACAGAAGAACAATCCACAGAGTGTTGTATTAATGTCCTTCGATTGTTACAGTCTTTAGTTTGTGAGGCTAGTATTCCTGTAATTCATCAACTGAAAGAAGTGGTAAGTCTTTTATTGAATCTCAAAAACAAACCCACCTCACTACATCATGTACATAGTGGGAGCATTCATAGAACTCTTAGAAATTAAACAAAATTCAAATGATATTGCATCCCTCGGAGTAAAAACTTGTGTGATTTTGAACAAGGCCCGCATACATCAAAGAGTGCGATACTGTGTCGAAGGCCTTGGCGAGATCCATGAAGGCCACTTCTAGACGCGGTATTCTCAGTCATGCTGGTCTCCCCATCGCGCGACCGACGAGCTGTCGAAGGAGAAACGAGTTCTCACTGCAGCCGTCAGCCTGGATGAACCCTCTTTGAATCGGGTTAAGGGGAGTTAGCTGAAGCATGCGTTTGGCGACCATTTTCGAAAAAAGTCGATATACCGCGGAACATATCGTTAGTGGTCGCCAGTTGGTGAGATCATAAGGATCTTCCGCCCTCTTTGATACGAGGACGGATCTACCTCGCTTCAGGATATCAGGTACCTTCCCGGCCAGCAACATACAATTACAGATATTAGCTAGGATGGATGGGTCCACTGCTTTAATATCACTAACAGTGAGACCATCAGGGCCCGCCGCTGAGGTGGCATCCATCTTCCTACGACTAACCTTTATCTCCTCCATCGAGAATGGTTTCAAAATAGGATCACTATCAACTATGGAGGAGGAACGATGGTCAGAAAGATCCACCTCAGGGCCTGGTGTCGAAAATCTATGCCCATAAAATTCCTCTATAGAATATATAGGAATTGGGCAGCCCTGATCTAATATCCTCCTCTAATATCCTTGCAAGGAGCCTCTTCTTCTTAGTCTTGAATAAATTTTGCGCGATGGCAAAGCTTTTTCGCTTGCCTCGCCTCCGAAAATTAGGACTGTTCTCTACCCTTCTATGCCTCCTAATGCTAGTAGTATCCTCTCTGCGAGATCTGTTATGCTCCAGCCAGTCCTCAACTTTACGAACAAAATTATCCCAGGCAGCCACTGTCCCGTCCTCCACGAATTCCAATAGGGCCTCGCAGAAGACTGCAGACCAGCAGGTATGCCCAGGACTGGCAGCATCGAGGAAGCGATCTCTCCACTCCACGAGGGGTGAGGATTCCTCCTCTCTTTGTGACAGGGAGCTATTATCAAGCAGACCTGACCCTTGATGACTCCTGCGAGCCCTTTTGGCCAGGTCTGCTCTTTTAGACCCTACTTGTTTGCACGTCTTACCCGGCAAAAATCGTGCAATCTCTACATTGATGTATCTTACACCAGCCCCCATCAGCTCAGCCTCCTTCTTGACGAGGACCGCTACTTCCTCATCCAACCAACAGCCTCTGCGTCTTCGGCCTATTGACTCGGCAGCGGCTGCCCGATCCACACGCTTTTTCGCCAGCTCAGCCTTGTGAGCAGCCATCCTGCACACATTTTCAGCCACAGGATGCTCATGGCGCTCGTGCTGGGAACGGCCTACAGCCGTCAAAAAAGAACGGCTGCAGTGGTCACACTTAAACGGGAGCCTAGCAGGACTTGGGGCACGAAAAAGAGCATTGCACTTACCGGCGTGACACCTCATCAAATGTAGATGTCCGCTTTCCCTGTCACACTTACTGCATTTGCAGACAGGCTTTATTCCATGTCTACCTTCTAAATGTTCTCCCCAACGACGGGGAGAAGCGAAACGCTGAGGACATAGCAGACAGGCTATAGAGCACGATCCGCATGGGATGGGAAGCGAAAATTCGCTTCCTGCAAGAGTGGGATGTCATATCCCACTTTCCGCCTCTCGGTCCACTTCTAAAGTAAGAGAGTGGACGTCATGGAGGGGGTCCTGAGCAAGATCTTCAGGAAGCTGAGATCCCTTCACTACTAGCGTATGAGTAGGGTAGACTAACCTAAACAGTCCCTCTCTCTTTCTTTTGTATATCAGCGACGGGAGCTTATTAACACTCCCGTCGCCGTTCCAGTTGATACCAGTTGGACCACTGATCATACCTTGCTGCGGAGATGGTCCATTGTCCACAACAGGGGAAGGTAACTCTACGGCCAAGCATGTTTGGGTATCATGCTCAGCCTGACCTGCAGGCCCCGTCCCGGACCCACAGTCCACCAGATTTACGGCGCCTGGCTGCCGTATGTTTTCTGTCTTATTTGTAAGCATAATTATAGGACGGCAATTACCATGAGTACATGGGCAAAACCAATCAAGTTAAACTTACGGGAGGCACAAGGCTAAACCCTACCAAGCAGACAGACCACCATCACTCCAGCCGACCAGAATGCTCTCCGACCAACCAACTAGCCACAGAAATGCAGGCCACTGACTTAATAGTGAACCCGTCAATATTCGGCGGGGTGCTGTCATTGACTAGGTAGGTCTTGCTCAAGCCGTGGATGGAGAACCACGCACACTTACCGACATCGACCCCAAGCCCAACATCGCGGAAGAACCCCAAGCATCTATTAACTAGCGCCTGGAGACCCCCACGCGTCACCACGACCAAGTCGTCTGCATAAGTGATTCCATCCATCCGGACCCCCTCCACACACAAATCCCCGCTGGTAGATAATGAATCTAGCAGCAGATCAATAGCTATGTTGAAGAGGATCGGCGAGAGCGCGTCCCCCTGTCTGACACCCCGGCGAATAGCAATGGATGGTTCTGTAAGTTAAATTCCAAGATCAACATTCATACAAGACACTCTTGCTTATCAATGTCTTTTGCATTTTCAGGATCCTACATGCTGTTTGGGGATCTCCACAAAATTCCAATTCTATTTCCTAATAAAGGAAAACAAAAAAAAAATCTCTTCATCGACATCATTTAACCCTTTCGTTACCAACCTGGCTGAAACCGGTTCTGGCTCTGTTGTACAAATGTTTTGTTTTCATAAGTTCTGAATTAAAATCTTCCACCAAACCTTAGTCACAATTTATGTTCCTAACACTAGCTGAATGATAACTTTACTAAATTCTTTGTTTTAGTTAAAATAATTGAAAGAAACACAGAGCATCTCAAAGTAAATACAGTAACGAAAAGGGTCATATAGAAAAATAGGCACTTACACATTGATAAGGTGTATGTGTGTGTGTGTGTGTGTATATATATATATATATATATATATATATATATATATATACACACATACTAGCACATGCTTATACACTCAAAGTTTCTAACTTAAATAAATCAAGCTGTGTTTTTGGGAATGTATAAAAAAATAGTTTTGTGATTAAAATATTAATTTGAACTGGTTATAATGATTAAAGCTCTTTATTGTTGTGAAGGAAAGCCCAAGTTAGAGTTGAAGTTAGTAAAAAGGAAGTTTTAATTAAGTGGATAGTTATAGTGAATGATGAAGGTGCCAAGAATGTTATCTGCTGGGATAATGAGACACAGGCAGCCAAAGTAGAGCACCTGCTACAGCTGGAAGAAAGCAAAGTGAGAAGATCGCATGAAATGTGCAGTTGTGAGTTTGATAGCTGAAATGAGTTTTGTCAGGGCAAGAAGATAGAAAATTAGCGGTATCAAATATTATCAGCAATGGAGAAGATAGCTGTAAACTGAGAGGTTTGTAATGCTACTAAACTGTAAGGAAGAGGAATAAAAGAATAAATATAAAGTTTATAAGGCTGAGATGTGTGTGTGTGACTGTTGTAATTTAACATGTTTAATAATTTCATCGATAATAGTTATGTGAACAGGACCGATAACCATGGGTAGTACAAAGTAAGGAGTAATTAAATCTCATAATTAAGTCTAAAAATAATCAGTATGTATATATATATATATATAGATAGATAGATAGATAGATAGATATATACACATAGATATATATACATATACACACACACATACATTATATATATATATATATATATATACACACACATTATATACACACACACACATATGCATACATCATATATACATACACACATATACAAACATACAAACATATATACACATGCACACATACATACACACACATATATATATATACATACACACACATGCGCACACACACTCACATATATTTACACACACACACACACACATATATATATATACACACATGCATATACACACACACGCACATTTATATATATATATATATATATATATGCAGAATTTAGTATAGCGTGACTAGTTCAAACAATATTGTTTCCATTCTGTAAATAACGAAGCTGTGTGTAGGTGTGAAATAAACTTCAATTTAAACAAATCAGTGGATTTCTTCCAATCTGTGCTGCCAGTTTTGCTCTCTCGATTCCTTTTCTAGGCTTTTAAAGCACATCTTTCATTCAGCAAATACCATCTGTCAATGTCCCTAATCTTATCTTGCATGCAACCAGTCCTCCCGTTCACCTTTCTTATTACCGACTTTGCTATATTACTAAGATCTGAGAAAATGCTGACACTCTTAGAACTACAAACTAATCCCCAATTTAGATAAATCTTTTCAACAAATATAAACTCCTTCATAATTTACTTCTCTGTTCTTATTACTGGAGCTGAGTAATCATTTTGAATTAACGTACAGACTAATTACTTTTCCCCCTCTAACTTATTTAGTAGTTGTACACTAAAATTATCTTTACATGTTGAAAATATAAGAAGTTCTAACTATCTCCACAGAGCTCTAGAATATTTAGAGTTTATGAACTTCTGTTCACTGTAGCATAATATCCTCATAGATTATTACACTTTGAATAATTAACTCTTTTCATTAAAGATAATCATGGGTGCAGAAAATAACTGATACTTGGTAGAAATTTGTCAATAAGCATTGGAAACCCTGTAAGCATGCTTATCACACACTAGCAAAAATATTTCATTTACATCATAAAACATTACAAGAAATACAGGGTGAGAGCGCTAAGCAGTGATTAGTATTAACGCAATGCTTTTACCAGTTTGAATGTGTTTTTGCATGTTGGTTTCTTACTGTAAACACATCAGCTCACAGCACCACCGTCCAGTTTCTGTGACTGAAGAGGAGATAACTACTCCGAAATGCTTGCATCTCACAGTCTGGACAGGTGGCGCTGTGAGCTGATTTGGGTGTATTTACACCATTTGTCTCCAGCAAGAAATTTTCTCCATGACAAAACACTGTGAATGGCTTGTTTACAAATCCGAATGTGCTTTTAGCAGATTCAAATCGGTAATATCATTGCATTACAAGAATTGTTTGTAACCATCAGGCAAAAACAAAATTTCATGAGCCAGTGAAATGGGTGAGGTGGGGGGTGTTTGAGCCAAGAGAGCTTTTATGCTGTTACTTGTCAAACCACACCATGTTCTCTTTAATAAAGATGAACACATTGGATAATATAATCCTAGATAAACTACATATAAAAAAAAGACAGTGGTTATGGCTACATTTGATCAGTATTAACCATAAATTAAAAACAGAACACAAACAATATCGTGGATATTCTCTCACCTCTGCCACTATCTAGCATATACAGGTGCTTACACTTATCAAGTATTCCCTCTAAACTTACAGTGTCTATTTGATCAGTATTAACTGTAGGGGCCAAACAACAACGAAATTTTCTATAACAATGTTTCTTTATATTTTGAAGAGATAATAATTTTTTTTTTTTTTAATAAGTACTATACTGTTAGTAATCCTTTCTACTAGAGATACAAGACCTGGAATCTTGTGGGAGGGGGTCTAGTCAACTACACTGACCCCAATGCTCAACTAGTCCTTATTTCATCGACCCTAAAAGGATAAAAGGCAAAATTGACCCCAGCAGAATTTGAACTCAGAATGTAAAATACTGAAAGAAATGCTGCCTAGCATTTCGTCCCATACGCTGAGGATTCTGACAGCTCATCACCTTCTTTGCTCTTAGTAATAATCGTTTATTGCTGTTTTAACAAAAGGAACCCAACATCAAATGCATTTATTCTTTGAAACTGAAATTCTTTTTCCACACTTCCCTAACATTTGCTCCATTTCTTACATTCTGGTTAGATTATTGTAATTATCTGACTTAAAATGCATTCTTATTCTTAGCCCAGTCATTGATATATGTCACTTCACCACGATACCTCTAATCAGAAATGGTAATCTATTGTTGGTGATTTCACTGTGCCGATTATATGCAGTGACAAGGTTAAATGTTAAGCATTACATTCTAAGAAACTGCTTCCAAAGCTTTCCCTTCCATTAATGTTTGAAACAACCATACCTTTAACTTATGCATGAATGTTTCCTGTTTAAGACAAGAAAATACCATTATGATCAATTGCTCATTATGAATTATTTAATCTGTCTCTAAAATTAGATAATTTAAAATAGAAGTCCTTCTCCTGTCGACTGGCATTGCACTGTCTTATGTAATCATTATCTTTTGTGTTAAACTTCTGTCTCATTCCGGTTTTATTCTATAAAAGTACATCCTGCTTTATGTAGCTACCATACCATTTGATGACCCCCCCCCCCGTCTCTCCACTTCTTACCTCTATTATATCTCAACCACCTAACTCATCCCTAAACACTTGTTCAATCCTCTATCACCAGAACTTTAGCCCTCCAAAATCCTTACCAATACTTTTTATAAAATGTCAAAGTTAAATAACGACTTTGGTCATGGCCACCACCTCAGAATATATTTTATCAAAAAAAGCTTGTTTTAACAGCATGGTATGTGGGCATGAAAATTAGAACACTTGTCTGTGTGTCTCTATGTCTGTAACTTTGCATGTCAGTCACGTTCCATGCAGAATACCTTACTCAAAGGTGGTGCCGCAGCATGGCCCCAGCCTCTGGCTGAAACCAATAAGAGAATAAAAGAACCTGTTAGAAAAAAATACAGAATATGTAGGAATCCAAGTTCTGGGTCATCTCAATACATTCACGATCCGCTTCTGTGTCTTTCCAAATTTTCCTTTGATCTGGACTACATCTAAACATTCTACTATTCAGCATATCTATTAATACTACCAAAGCCTTTGATTGCTGGCTTCTTTATTATCTCATAGACTCTCAAAAGTCAGCATTCTTATTACACACACACACCTAATATTATCTGCCTTTCATACAAAGAAACAAACCATTTCTTTGCTTTTTCCTTCATTACAATGCTATCATTATTTTCATATTTCTAATTATATCACTTTTATCAGAGAACTTAACTTTCAGCAAGCTGTACAATAATTCCTCACATATCAAACAGAATGACATGCTTCCATAACATCTACATTATCATTCACAATATCCTCCAATCCAATAGAGATTTTGGTCTGATATTGAATGCAATCTTATTGTACCCGGATTTTCATTGATCTGTCAATTAGCAAACTTAAGCCTTAGAAAATATGTGAAGTCTAGCTTGGAGCTTAAAGCCTGCAATGACATTATCTAAGATGTGATGAATTGTTTGCTTGGAAGGAAACTGCCATTGCCTTGACCTGGATTACAAAGAAAGGTCAGGTATCACTTATCTAGAACAGGTTTCTGTAGATAAACAATATTTCTTCATGTCAGCAAGTACACATTTAAAAGATGTTGCATATAGTGTGTGTGTGTGTGTGTGTGCCTGACAGAACTCTCAAATTTTCCTGAATAAACACACTAGTGATGTAATGCTATATTTTCTTACTAATTCTCAGTTTTTAGTTGATGGCACATAATTTAATATACTTGATGAAAAATAATTTCACTGGCTTTCCTACAAAAATGTTTGCTAAACTGACAAGAAGTGCTAAACTAGTTGCTTAGCAAAACAGCATCTTCCAATGTGTTTTGATCACGTGTCAGGTCTGATCTGGCAAACTTCATTCTAAATTATCTTTAGACAATAATTGTATGACAAATTATATTAACCACTTCCCGTTGAGCATTTCAGTGTGTGTGTCTGTGCTTGTGCATGCACGGTTTTTTTTCTAGCTTCACTGTCATCATGATTTTGTAGAAGTGAAATGGCTATGTGGAGAAGGGATTAGATTACCAGCTCATAAGTGTGAGATCAAATCTATTGTAAATATTTTGTTGTGTAATCTGGACACAAATACGTGACAGATCATCTGGTATAGACTGGCAGTCTGTTCAGAAAGATCTTTTTTTTTTCTCTCATTTAGTTCATGCCATGATATTGTCGATAAGCACTGGTCCTTAAAAGACCCCCTTGGGGCTTAGAAGATACTTACATTACATTTACACTATACAGTTAAAACCCTGCATGTTCTCTAATTATATATAAATAACATACATAAACATATATATATAAGCTTGGGAAAACGGATGTAAAATGATGATGATGATATATCTGTACAAATATCTGGAATTAATCATCCGGTCGTTTAGGTTTCAATAGAACTGCATACAAAAAGTTATTTAATGCCTAAGTTATCAAAAAATTAATTTTATGTATTTAGTCAGGCTCCAAAATATTTTAGCTATTAAAACAAGCATTTGGGTGTGATAACTCATTATTTTAGCACAACCACCTTGTGAGTGGTGGATGATAGAAGGGTATCCGGTCTTAAAATGCCCATCCAAGTTAAGCGAAATCCCAAATCTTTTTTTTAAATGATCATCATTTTATGTCCATGTTTCATGTTGGCATGGGTTGGATAATAGGGATCACAATTTGCCAAAGGAGGAGAAGTAGTTGTATTGATGTTTACTCCAGAAATTGGAGTGGTTAATGTTCAATCTGAATCATCGATTGATCGATGCAGGATGTGAGAGACGAAACACAATGTTGGTAATTAAGAGACTGGGAACAAGTGAAACTTAGAGAGCAAATATTTGTGGTTAACTGATTCAGAGTAACAAAGGACATTGCAGAATCAGTGAAGAGACAAAATTGTGTGTCTGTGAGGTGGTGGTTGTGTGTTGATGGCTAAATTTTAGTTAGTCAAATGAGCCAGTGGCACGGACAAAGCACCAAGTACACACTGTAATGTGGTTGGCGTTAGGAAGGGCGACCAGCCATAGAAACCATGCCACCGCAGACAATTGGAGTCTGGACAGCTCCTGTC
This sequence comes from Octopus bimaculoides, assembly GCF_046866305.1. Classification (NCBI taxonomy): domain Eukaryota; kingdom Metazoa; phylum Mollusca; class Cephalopoda; order Octopoda; family Octopodidae; genus Octopus; species Octopus bimaculoides. Next base: position 32,093,171 of record NC_142932.1, read on the forward strand.
AAACCGTCCAACCCACGCCAGCATGAAAAATGGACGTTAAATGACGATGATGATAAAATGAATGGATTGTTCACAAATGGGGAAAAAAATGTTTTTGTTACTGTTTAGACCCAGTTCAATCGTATTGTGCAGCCCTAAACATAGCTGAGACTTTATTGTCCAGTTAGTCCTTTCTGTTGTAAGACAATAGAATGTGATTAAGGGAAGCTGACTGCTGTTTGTGGCAGCTTCAGTGACCGTACTATTTTCTTTAATATATGTAAACTTTAAGACCACATTGTTTTCAGCATATTCAACAGCGAATGAGAGAACTGCTAAGTGATCATTGGATCTGCTAGAAATAGCAGTGAAATATCTCTCTAGTAGTACTCATACCATCATAAAATAGGAAGGATATTGATTAATAATGTAACCGTACATACATTATATACTGGAAAATAAAATGAAATGGTCGTGGCTGGATTGATTTTGATCAAAGGTTTACTAATATCAAAACTATTAATAATAGGCTAATCAACAATTGTTTCCGTAGATGGAAGAAAATTAGAGAAATTTCCTTGTTAGGCAAAGGTTTAGGAAGTCAAAAAACTTTTATTACTGAATATTAGGGGAGACTACTCTTACATAATTAAAATGGATAGATGTCCTTGGATTCGTTTTATTTATTATTTTATTTTAATACCAACGGAATTATGGAAACGAAGCAATTTTTTAATAAATTTCATTGTGTTCTCTTACATAGTTTTCAAGATGAATTAAAGGTTAAATATCTTTATTGTTTAACGTTTATCATGACTCTATAAATCAAGCTTGATAGGTTTACGGTGATCGTTAGCAGTTCCAATACGGGGACAAAACACGATTGTACTACAACAGACCAGCGGAGCCCTACAAGCACTGTGTCATGCTTGTTTTTTTTTTTATTATAAAGGGAATTAATGGTCTTTGTTCTGGATCGCGTTTATTTGTCTTTATTGCTGTTTAGCGCCAGGTCAACCTTGATCAAACACATCGCGATCCAGACATCGAGACCATATCATTCAATGTACCCTTCTTTTCAGCTGGTTGAGTGCCATGTGAAATAGATGCGGCTGCTATTTCGAGGAGGTCGACTGACATTGTAAAAGGCTGTTGCTATTGTTGTTCAATTCTGTTAATGTGTTTGATTCGTAATTGTATTAAAGAAACAATAATATTGTTTGTACTGAAATATGTATCAAATAGAATATGACCTTGCCATTATGGAAAAGAATTAATTAAATGAATTAAAATGGCTTACAGTTAATTAAAATAACTAAACAATTAGAATAGGGTGTCTTAATTCAATTTGTTAAAGCAGAAAATAAATCTAAAGATATGTCATTGTTCCAATTGTTAATTTTCATTCTGTTTCTTAGATTAAATTTTCATAAGGATTATCTAATAATTTTCTTGCAGTTACCCGAGCAACAGTTGGGGCAGTTGTGTAACAGTCGGAATAAAGTAGTTGCGGAATTGGCCTCAGATCTTCAGACTGATCTCAACTATTAACAGTATTTCTTGTTGTCATAAATTAGTAGAAAAACTGAGATGTTTCAGTCCAGAGAAGAAAAACCTCTCTAGGTCAAGCTTTTTTTTTTTTTGCTTTTTATCTGTTGTCAATAAAAAATTTTCATTTCATCTTCTGTATTTTTAATTACTTTGAAGATTCACAGAAAAATATAAAAATTACTGAAGTCTTATAGTTCTATCCTCTAGTTATACGCATACAAAATTATTTTATTAAAATACAATAGAAAATATATTTATATGAAGATATGTTCCCATTTTATATTGTCACATATAAATTTAAATAATAAGGGTGAAAAATTGAATATTAATTTGATTAATATCAATTTAAAACCAGTGGCCTAGCATATTGAAAAAAATCTGAAGATTCAGAAAAAATTCATTGCTGAATTTTCTTGAGAACAATCTTTTCTTAGTGGTCAGAGACCATAGGTGGTCGTCTTCTAGCATAATGGATGTCCACTTAGTGGTCATCCCTCTTATATGTACTGTCATATATATATATATATATATATATATATCATCATCATCATCATTTAATGAAATATATTTATACACAAGCTTCTTACCACACAACCATGCTTTGTGCCTATAAATATATTTCATTTAGTCCTTGGTTTATGGTCAGTCAGAAAGTTACCATTGGTTTCATGCCTATTATTGCTCTTACAAGCAACTCATCGGACTTATGTGGCCAGAGACACGTAACTGCTTTACTAATGGATGTAAGAATGCAGTCTTGGTCAGCAAGACTTGTGAAAAAGGAAAATGCTGAAACAAAATTCTTTGAAGCGGAAACCCCATCTGGGAAAGATGGAGTCATCTCCCTTTGAACCATATTCTTACCTCCATTTATTAAAGAGCTTACAGGTCAGATGAATCACCTATATTGCTTGGGGCAATAATAGGCATGGCATCAATGGTAATTTCCTGACCGACAATAATCAAGGACTACAATATATATATATATATATATATATATATATATATATATATATATACTTTTATTTGTTTCAGTCATTTGACTGCAGCCATGGCTGGAGCACTGCCTTTAGTCGAACAAATCGACCCCAGGACTTATTCTTTGTAAGCCTAGTACTTATTCTATCGGTCTCTTTTGCCGAACTGCTAAGTTATTGGGATATAAACACAGCAACATTGGTTGTCAAGCGATGTTGGGGGGGACAAACACAAACACACACACACACACACACACACACACACATATATATATATATATATATATATATATATATATATATATATATATACGACAGGCTTCTTTCAGTTTCCATCTACCAAATCCACTCACAAGGCTTTGGTTGGCCGAGGCTATAGTAGAAGACACTTGCCCTAGGTGCCAGGCAGTGGAGATAGATTAGATAGATATATTTAATCAAACCAAGGACCTACAATTATAATCCTTTAAGGGACATTTATATATATATATATAGTGTGAAATTATTCAAAATTCCAGATGTTGGGTTTTCTATTATGTTATTTTAATACCACATTATACAGGATTAAATTTATCCTTGTGCATATTTTGTTGATTTTTTTAATATTTATTTACTTTATGCAATGCTTGTTCTAATTCATTCAATGAAGTTTTGTTTTAAATTTCTATGACACTTCAAATTGGTTTTTCAGTTATTATTAATTAAATGATAATTAAAGCTCCAGTTGTTCATTGTAACTGCTTTCTGTTCTTACTTCAACAGTGAGAAAATAGGAATTGGATTATCCCTAATCTCTTCTGATGAATCTGATTTTGTGTTGTGTTGGTTACCATTGATAACAAGATTACTGGAATGATATCTGTCATCATCATCATCAACATTTAACGTCTGTTTTCCATGCTGGCATGGGTTGGACAGTTTGAGAGGAGCTGATAAACCAAAAGGCTGCACCAGGTTCCAGTTGTTTGTTTGGCATGGTTTTTACAGCTGGGTGCCCTTCCTAATGCCAACCACTTTACAGAACAGACTGGGTGCTTTCTACGTGGTGCCTTGTGAATGGATTTGGAAAAGAAACTGAGAGAAGCTCATTGTATATATATATATATATATATATATGTGTGTGTGTATGTCTTTGGTTCTGTGTTTGTGCCCCATCACTGCGTAACGACTGGTGTTGGTGTGTTTACATCCCTTTAGCCTTGTGGTTCAGCAAAAGAGACTGATAGGCTAACTAGCAGGCTTTTAAGCGCGGGGGGGGGGGGGGGGTGAACACTAGGGTCCATTTGTTCAACAAAAAAAAATCCTTCGAGTTAGTGCCCACAGTCTGAAACAAGTAAAAAATAAAAGATGATGTCAATTTTATTTAATTGACCCTGAAAGGATGAAAAGCAAAGTACAAGTCAAGCCCTCTGGCCAATAGTATCAACTGACTTGGTAGGCACCCACAAGACTTTCCACCATCTTTCCAACGACAACCTTGGACCCCTTTTTGAATTCCATACGTCTAACACTCATGAGCAAAATCAAAAACAGGAAAATGGAAAAAAAAACACAACACCCATGAGTTTCAGAAACATTGTTTCATGCTCAGAATTACCGAAACATGGAACAAACCACCCACATCACTTGTTAGCTGTTGGGACACTACATCCTCCAAAAACTTCCAAGCTTCCTGAAATTCTCCAAAAGTACACCTGATGTCCCCCTCAACCTTTTTAGTTTTTTAACAACTCATTCACTGATCACTTCCTGTGTATTATTCTATGTAATGTTCATGGGTACATTTGGCTACTCTTTCTGATGAGTTGTAGTGCATTTGAGCATTGTATATAATAAGTTCTTTATTATTTCATTGGAATAACTTTGCTTTTCATCTTTACAACATCAATAAGTGGAGCCATGTGGCCAAGTGGTTAGAGCAGCGGACTCGTGGTCAAGAGATTGCAGGTTCGAATCTCAGATTGGACAATGTGTGTGTTTATGAGTGAAACACCTAAGCATGACATAATGCCAAAGGTCTTGGTCATTGCCTCCCAACGCTCGAAAGGGACTCAGTCACTTTGCCTGGTAGCGTTCTTAAGTTTTATGATTGATAAGAAAGTAAATTTCTGCTCCTTATTTATTATTATTTTTTGCTTTCGACCCCCAAAAATTACAAATGTTTAGACACTCTTTGGTATTTCACCTATCCCCTATTTTACTAACCAGCTTGAGTTCTAACAAAGAGACAGCTGCCACAGACATACACGAAGAGGGAAAGGTCTTAGCACGGCTAAACAACTAAATGCTGTGCTAATAAGAATCCCCTATTTGTGATATTTACTAATTAAAGAAATTAATCTGTATTTTCATTAATATGTGATGCCAATTAAAATGTCTACTTAACAAAACTTTGGTTTCTTTTATATCTGTTGCAGGTGTTTAAGAATGATTCTTGAGCCAATTTTCTTCACTTCCTCTTTAAATAGCAGCAGATTTCTTAGCAGAAAAACAATTCCAGTGATTTTGTGTTAAACAAGAATTACAAGTTTTTTTGTTTGTTTTTGCTTGCTCTCTCTCTTCCACTCACTCACTCTCACTCACACACTCTCTCTCTTTCACTCACATACTCACTCTCTCTCTTTCACTCACATACTCACTCTCTCTCTCTTTCACTCACATACTCACTCTCTCTTTCACTCACATACTCACTCTCTCTCTTTCACTCACTCTTTCACTCACTCACTCTTTCACTATCTTTCTCTCTCACACACACACACACACACAGTCAGTTTTCTTGACTTCAGAACAGAAAATATTACAAACTGTAATTCTAGAGGAAAATAAATTCTAAATGTTTCCGTTAATGATTTATTTAAATAAGGAAAATAAATTAAATATTTTTTTTTTCCCTTCATTTTTGAATTATTGTTTGTTAAGCCAAAAGCTTTAAAAAATCCAATATTTATTACACCACACACAAGAAAAAAAAAAAAAGAAAAAAAAAAAAAAGAAGCATGAAATGCTAATTTAACCCCAGGTCTGCTCTGAATGAGAAAACCTATGAATCAAAGTTGTATCAGTCATGACCATTCTATCTTCTTTGCATGTATATATCTAGAAGTACATTATCCACTGTGTGTTTTCTTTTTTTAAGATGATAGCGTGTGATTTCAAGGAATTTGGCTGCTATTACTAGCTTGTTGAGCAACTGCACAAAGGTTACCAGTGCTTGATAACCTCAAGACAATATGTTATGTATTCAATATTGCATTTAGAATAATAATAACTACAAACTATTTGTTGGTCTTCACCATCTTATATAATGCAAAGCTGTACCAACAGAGGTGCCACTTCCTACGAACAGAACAGGGTCCCAGGGACACAAAGAAAACAGAGCCAACTCCTTGCATTCAGTCCCAGTAGGCCACAAGTGCCCACCAACCTGCAGCAGAGCCTTCTAAGCAGGCATCTGACTGATTGACCACAGCTGGACACACTGTGCCCCCCCCGCCACTGTCTTCTCCCATATCATTGTCAACAGAAAAAAATCATTGTCATTGTCATTAAGGGGTCAAGCTGGCAGAATCATTAACACGCCAGGCAACATGCTTAGCAGTACTTCATCTGTCACTACATTCTGAGTTCAAATTCCACCGAGGTTCACTTTGCCTTTTATCTTTTCAGGGTCAATTAAATAAGTACCAGTTACACACTGGGGTCGATGTAATTGACTTAATCCCTTCCCCAAAATTTCAGGCCTTGTGCTTCCAGTAAAAAGAATTATTATTATTATTATTATCACTCAAGTGGTGAACTGGCAGAATCGTTAGCACACTGGACAAAATAATTAGCGTTATTTTGCCTGTTGCTACATTCTGAGTTCAAATTTTGCTGAGGTCGACTTTGCCTTTCATCCTTTTGGGGTCAATAAATTAAGTACCATTTGCATACTGAGGTAAATGAGATCGACTTGCCCCCTCCCCCCAAATATCAGGATTTGTGCCTATAGTAGAAAAGATTATTATTATCATAATATAATGCTACAGGTATAAAAAAAAAAAAAATTTTAATTATCAAATAGACAGTAAATTAGTTCTGCCATATTCTATCAGCTGTGAGCTCGTGCAAATCGAAGAATCTATTTTTAGGAATCTACTACTATGAATGTAAGGAAATGGATGTGCAGGTTCAATACCCAGCTTCTCTTTTTCAGCTTGATACGAACTTCACTTCTTGTGTTCTCAATCAAAAGCGAAGCCTCAAGACCCAAATGGTACCTGGCCGTTTGCAGCATCTTTCAAGCTTATTTTCCTTTGTATCTGAGAATCCTTTACTCTGAGAATGTGCAGAGTGGATTTCTTCTGAAACATTTAATATGTTGTTATCATATTCACTTCTACGATGTGAATGGAATGTAGCACTTAAAAGTTAAGAGTCTGAGAAAGAGATTCGGCTGCATCTAAATAAACAATACGATGCAGCTCTACTTATTTAATAGCAAGTCTACTCTGGTACAGAGAAGAGAACGTGTCTCAATGCAGCATTTGCTCTCATTCACCTCTCCTTTCAGTCATCTGTTGCTTACATATATATATAAATAAGTGTGTGTATGTATGTATATATATGTATATAGCTTTTCACGTTCACTACTGAACCATTTTCGCTTCTGTAATCTACTTTGCAGTTTCACCTCTAGCTGTGATTTCCAATGTTTAAACGCTTTGATCTTGCTTTGAGTTCGTTTGTGTCATAAAACCATTATCATTTATTTACAACCTGTCTCGCTTTCTTATGATTACAAAGATCAAGCTGAATCTATTTTTAATGAAAATTTCCCTTTATGTCCAGAATGCCATAAAGCAGACATTGGTTGGTTATATACACAGGTACAACTAACTCTCTCAGGTTATTCCTTTAATCTTCTTCTCAGGTAATCCATCAGGCTTAGGCAGAGAAAATAATTATGTTGCAGACACTTTCAAAAATATCAATAGTCTAGATTCTATAAAAGAAGGGGCGAAAACTCTGAATGGCAGACAAATGCCCCCCCCCCCCCCCGCCTACAGCATGTCTGCTATAAACATACACTCCCCTAACAATTATTCTAAAATACTCCAAACAAATACCCCCTGCCTGCTTTGTCTAAATAACATTGTCACACTGTCTAGCTAATAAGTAACTCAACCTGACATTTCACTTGTTGTTTCTTTGACTCCTTTTGTACAAGTCCCTTTAAATGAACTGACTGACCTATTGGTTAACTGTCCTAAAACAGTACATTGCAGGGAAATGATATGTCGCCAACACAGAGCCCAGCAGTGCCTGCAACAGACAACATTGTTTACTTTGTCTTTCTCCCTGATTAGTCTGAAATACTCAATAGTATTACATCCTAAATTTTGTACTTGATTACTCTTTTTGAGAAGGCGTGGTGGTTAGGGAGCTGGAAGTGGGAGCCGTGGCAGTGGCAGCAGTGGTGGTGGTGGCATGAATGGTCATATTTCAACCACATTCTCTCTCTCTCTCTCTCTCTCTCTCTCTCTCTAGCCTGCATCAGTGCTAACAATCATGTGTATTTCAACAGAGATTATCGCACCATAATATTTACACTGAAGCCAGCACTGTCATCCAGTGCTTTCATACAGAACCATTGTAGAACAGGGTTCAAACATCTTTCTTATCTGTCACTGTTCTCTTGTTATTTATTCTATCTCCAGAACTGTAATTAGATTAATGAAGCCATAGGAGGAAAGTTGAGTGAAGTATCTTGCTCAAACACCTGTAGCAACATTTACTAAAGGGTCAGGTGTGATATCTAATCAAGTTAGATAATGGCTTTTCTTTCTTTTTTCGTTTCAGTCATTTGACTGTGGCCATGCTGGAGCACCACCTCAAACGGTGTTAGTCGAAGAAATCAACCGCAGGACTTATTCTTTGTAAGCCTAGTACTTATTCTGTCGGTCTCTTTTGCTGAACCGCTAAGCTATGGTGACATAAACACACCAGCATCGGTGGGGAACAAACAAATACACACACACACACACACATATCATCATCATAATAATGTATTAAAGTAAGGTGGTTAGTCGATAACAGAACTTCACTGACAATGTTATTTTATTGACCCCTAAGGGGACTGATGCTTTATCAATCTCAGCAAGATTTGAACTCAAAACAGTAAGGACTGGAACAAATACCAATTGCCATTTTGTTCTGATAATTCTACAAATCCACTTCCTTTAAAAAGAATTATTATTACTGCTGCTATTTTGACACAAAACATACACTCTTGACGGGGAGGGGAAAGTTGATTATATCAACCCTAGAACATGACTGGTATTTATTTCATCAACCCTGAAAGAGTAGAAGGCAAAGTTGACCATGGCAGGATTCATGCCCAGATCTGAACTAAGTTTTTTGTGAGAGACATATTAATCAATGCAGCCCTGGATGCATTGCCCGAGAAAGAAGTGGGGCTGGCCACAGCTGGAACGTTCAATCATAAATCTGCTTAATCAAGGTCAAACTCTAAGAATGAATCACAGTCCTGGCTTCCTCTGAAAGCTCACACTTCTCAATTCCTTTCAATTACATTGCCAACTCTCAGAAAGTAAAGACCTGGAAGAAATCTCCTCTCGGGGACCTATGAAATAAGTACCAGTTGAGTATTGGGGTTGGTGGAATCTACAAGCCTCCACCACAAAATTCCAGGCCTTGTGCCTATTGCAGGAAGGATTATTGGTGGATGTTATAGTGCCACCTGATTGGCTCCTGTGCCAGTGACACCTAAAAAGCACCATCTGAATGTGGTCGATGCCAGTACCACCTGACTGGCCCTCATGCCGGTGGCACATAAAAGACATCCACTTCACTCTCGGAGTGGTTGGCGTGAGGAAGGGCATCCAGCTGTAGAAACCTTGCTAGATCAGATTGGAGCCTGGTGCAGCCTTCTGGCTTGCCAGTCCTCGGTGAAATCGTCCAACCCATGCTAGCATGGAAAATGGACATTAAACGACGATGATGATGATGTTTAATTGTCATATTCTGATGATCTTATGAGTCCTAGAGCTCAACTAAAAGAAAAAGAAAAAATTAAATTGAAAAGTAAAAACCTTAAAAATGGAGGAATGTACCCGTTAAAGTAGCCCTGAATGCAAATTGTTAGAAAAGATGGACTGGTCATGGCTGGACTTTCAGTCAATGTAGATTCACTGCACAGAAATATTTCTTCTATGTGCAGAAGGCAAACACATACAGAAGTGCTTGCAAAATGTGCATGTAGATGTAGATGTTGCTGTGTGGTAAGTAGCTTACTTACTAACCACATGGTTCCCGGTTCAGTCCCACCGTGTGACACCTTGGGCCATTGTCTTCTACTCTAGCCTCAACCCAACCAAAGCCTTGTGAATGGATTTGGGAGTCGGAAACTAAAAAAAAGCCCATTCTTTGTGTGTGTGTGTTTTTGTCCCAACGACTACTTGACAACCAGTGTTGGTGTGTTTACATCCCTGTAACCTAGTAGTTCAGCAAATGGAGACCGATAGAATAAGTACCAGGCCTAAGAGAAAAAAATAGTTAGTGGGGTTGATTCATTCAACTAAAAATTCTTCAAGGGGGTGCCCCAACATGGCCACAGTCTAATGATTGAAACAAGTAAAACAGTAAAAGATATACAGAGAGAAAGAAAGAACGAAGAAGAGTGAGAGAGAGAAGGAGAGAGAAACAAAGAAAGAAAGAGAGAGGGAGTGAGTGAGAAACCTAATTAGATGCTCAGAGAGAGAGAGAACAAGAGAGACACCAAAACGAATGATGCCAATTAAGTCGGTGTTGAATGAGCAATGCCAGACAGGCAGCACCAAAATGTCTCAAACCCTATTTAACCACCCCCCCACTGGCCAATATATGTGCTGTGTGAAGATGTGATATAAAGTAAAGCAGGATTATAGAAGAAAAAGAAAAAATGAAATAAATGTCAAATTTCCTCGCTTTAGAGAGACAGTCAGACAATCTATTGGTGATGGTGGTCATCATCATCATCATCATCATAATGGTCATCTAACGTCTGCTTGGTGTGTGTAAATAAGGAAGTTGAAGCAAACGTGTTTAGATGTGAGAAAAAATATAAGTAAAATGCTTCCTAAACAGCCACGGGGAGAGTTTAACAGTTGGTGCTTAAGTCTAGTTTGATGGTATTAAGTTGTGGACGAGAGAGAAATCTCTTCCTGGAGAGTTTGGTTGTCTGTTTATTGGATGCACCAGCACCTGGCCTTTGGCTTCTTTTAACAACATCCACTCCAATACAACCATTCAAAACCAGGTTTCTACATTGAAAATAACTTCGTTTTCATGGTATACTGCTTCAAACTACACCAACCTTTGAGAAGGGGGTTCCTTCTTTTTCATCCACCAGCATTGGAAATTGCACAAAGGACCAGAATCATTTTAGGGGTTTTGGGGGTTTTTTTTTTCTTCTTGCAAGTTACTTGATGATGTTGGGGCTTGTGCCACGTAAAAACCCACTGGTGCTGGCGTCACATAAAATGCACCCAGAAAACTCTGTAAAGTGGCTGGCAATAAGAAGGGTCCCCAACTGTACAAGCCAAATCAAAACAGACTATGGAACCTGATGTGGCCCCTGGCTTTATCAGCTTCTCTCAAGCCACACAGTTGGACTGAACCCAGAACCATGTGGTTGAGAAGCAAGCTTCTTACCACACAGCACACCTGTACATATATATATATATATAAGTATGTATGTATGTGTTTGTCTTTGTAACCCCCAACCCACCCACCATCACTTGACAGCCAGCGTTGGTTTGTTTGCAACCCCATGGCTTGGTAGTTTGGCAAGGGTTGATTTGCTTGACTTAAGCTTTCAAGGTGGTGCCCCAGCATGGCTGCAGCTCAGTGACAGAAACAAACAGAAGATAAGATACACACACCATGAAACAATGTTTCCACGACAGGCATGAATGCACACACTTCCCATGCACCCTCCTCTGGTTAACCTATTCATTACCATATTTTTAACTAATTAACCTGCTTGTGTGTGTTAATTACTTTCGAAAATTAAAATCCGGAGGTAATTATTAAAATATCTTGTTTTAGTTATTGGACTGTGGTCAGGCTGGAGCACTTCCTTCAAAGTTTAATGAATCAAATCAGCCCCAGTGTGTGTGTGTGTGTGTGTGTGTGTGTGTGTGTGCGCATGTGGTGGGGTCTAAACCATAACAAACAAAATACTCCTCAGCTGGTCTGCTACATGTTTCTGATAATCGTTGAACAGTAGTTAATGTAGGATAAAGTATCTTGAGACCAGAAATGCAATAAATTTACCTGAAGTAGATTTGAACTCATGGCCTTTGGCTAAGCAAAAAAAGGTCCAGTCCAATATGTTATGAGTTTATTCCTCTAGGATATTGAGGTGTTGAATTCAAGGGGCTACAGGCATATCCGATACAATGAGCCAAGAAACTTTAAAATAATATCCTGGATGAGGGTGGCAAATTTTGGCACAAGGCCAGCAATATTAGTGGGGGGGGGGCGAGGATTAACTGATTTCATTGACTCTCAGTACTTGATTGGTACTTTATTTTATGGACCCCAGGAGGATGAAAGACAAAGCTAACATTGACGAGATTTGATCTCAGAATATAAAGCACCAGAATAAACACAAAGCATTGTGTGCGACACCAGAATAAATCTTGAAAAGAAAATATGATGAAGCATGTGGTTGTTTAGCCCTAGGTCAGTCTTGATCCAGTATAGTCACAGATATCCCAGTCATGATCAGCTTTTTTTTTTCTTTTTACTCTGTATATTTAAGCCAGAATTATTCATGATGTCTTTTTAAGATTGTAAAAAGCGTATGACACAACTGAGACGACATCAACAGAATCAGAGCCGAAATAAGATGCAGACACTGGAACTGGATCAGACAACATCCTCGGACAACATCAAGAAAGCAATTGTATGGTGGCACTAAAGTGGCATCCTGAGGGGGAAAAGAGCAGCGGGGCACCCTAAAACCTCATGGTGAAGGACCATTGACAAAAGGAAAGGAGATGAGAAGGGTGGAGAAGTTAAAAAGAGACCAAGAACAATGGCAGAAAAACAGAGCTGGCTGGAGAAATCATGTCGTGGTCTTATGTACCTCATAGCACAGAGGGAACTAAGTGTTATGACACGAGTCGTGCACGTCAGGTGTAAGAATAGTATTGCCCAAATGAACATTTGGATATGGTTATCTGGAATAACCTATTGCAGAATTAATATGTTCACCCAGAATGCATTCCATACTACTCCAAATGGAATTACAATATTAAACTAACTCAGTTACCAATATGGACGATCAGCCCTGTCAACTACAGACAGTTCACCACTTTCTTTCATCATCATCATCATCATCATCATCGTTTAACGTCCACTTTCCATGCTAGCATGGGTTAGACGATTTGACTGAGGACTGGTGAACCAGATGGCTGCACCAGGCTTCAATCTGATTTGGCAGAGTTTCTACAGCCGGATGCCCTTCCTAACGCCAAACACTCCGAGAGTGTAGTGGGTGCTTTTATGTGCCACCAGTACGAAGTCCAGTCAGGCGGTACTGGCAACGGCCACAATCAAAATGGTGTATTTTACGTGCAATCTGCACAAGAGCCAGTCCAGCGGTACTGGCAACGAACTCGCTCAAATGTCTTTTCACGTGCCACTGGCACAAGTGCCAGGAAAGCGACGTTGGTAACGATCACGCTCAAATGGTGCTATTTACGCGCCACTGGCACGGAAGTCAGACAGCTGGTGCTCTGGCAACACTCATGCTCAGACGGTGCTCTTAGTGATCTACTGATACAGGTGCCATCACAGACTTTCAGTCACGTGGGGGTGGTCAGGATCCTTCCACAACACTAAGTAGCTAAAGTGTATTTGAGAGAGACTTAGTAGCTTTTCTAGCATATCAAACAGTCACATACAAGGAACCCTCATAAACTCACAGTAAACCATGTAATTTTGACATGTATCTGTTTTAGTGTCATCAAACGAAAGTAGTTTAACATGTCCCCATTGTTAAACGATTCTGAAGTTTTTCTCTCTCTCTCTATTCACAGAAGTTGATTCACATCTGCTGAGGAGTCCAGATGATGTCAGAGTAAACAGAGGAGGTCAGAATGTAGTGTGGTGTCATCTGGATAAATAAACTCTTCCTCCCCACTGATCTAAATGGTCGTCTAAAGAAGGGTGTGTTATCATCGTAGAGGCCTTTCTTTAAATTTACATCTTGTTTCATCTGCCCTACATTACAGCTATAGGGGTTTTTTGTTTGTTTTTACAAAAATACAACATAGACATTTTTGATCTTATCTTAATTTTGAAATACTAAAGCCTCAGAAATATTAAGCTTCCCTAACAAAGAACTTATCGAAAAAGATTAAATTTGTACCCAGTGAAACAGTATTCCCAATAAGCACACATGGGTTTACAGACACACACACTCCTTAAAATCTTGTATTCAGTAAAACGTCCTCAGCACACAGAGACACACACACACACACACACACACACACATGCACACACACACACACACACACACACACACACACACACACACACACACATCTTCAAATCTTGTATTCAGTAAAACAATGTCCTCAGCACACTCAGAGATACACACACACACATTCGAATCTTGCGTTCAACAAAACAGCTTACTCAACACAAAGATATACACACTAGCATACACACACACACATGCATACACACATTCAGGTGTAGACACACACACACACACACAATCTTAAAACATTACACTCAGTGAAACAATGTCTCCAAAACACACACACACACACACACACAGAGCCCTGCTTCATGCCGAATTCGTTAAAATGGTTCTTTAAAGATACTAAAACAAGTGTGTTTTTAATGACCTCCCTAGCTTCACAAAGCACGAAGTAAAACTTTGCATAATAAATACTAATCCATTTATTCCATTTACCAAGCCAGTTTGTGTCCAACTGTCACACTGCCTTTTGGTCAAATCAATCCCAACAGCTCAGACAGTCTTTATAAAAATGACTGGTCTTATACAGTATTTCATTGTTCTCTTCCATGTTCCTCTCCTAATAACCTCCCAGCGTCACAAACAAGGTACGTACTTTCTTGTCTCTGCTATTATCTTTCCATCGTCTTCTCGTTTCTTTCAGTCCTGGACCAATTTAGATTATCAATTATCAATGGCCTCCACCACACCCTCATAAAAGGTGTGGTGTATATAAACTCTTAATAGTCTGTTCTTCTATTTGTTTAAGGTTACTTTTAATAATTTCTTCGTAAGCCACCTGCTTGTAATTAGTGGTGTCAGTGGGGGAGTACAGCTTCGACTGTCTTAGCATTGATTACAAATACTGCGATTTTCATTCACATGTACCACACACTCAATATATACATACATACATACACACACATACATACACACATATATACGTACATAAACACACATTCACACACATACATATATATACACATATATACACAGATATATATATATATATACACACACACTATATACACACACACGGTTAGTCCTCATGACTCTACAAAGAGAACGGGGTTAGTTTCCTGTTTTCTCCAGAATATACATTCCTCCCTGGACAGGGTTCCAGTTCAGAGCAGGATTACCAACTTTTATTAGAGCTTTGTGAAATAAAGTGCTTTGTTATAGAAAATAACACACCACCCACTCCAGGAATTGAAACCACAATCTTACAATCACAAGTCTAATATATATATGCATCCATACACACATCCATACACACATCCATACACATATATGCACATATGCAAGCATGGCACACATAGACACATATATTCTAAACATATTTGTATGTATGTGTATACATGTGTGTACATACATGCATTTTTGTCTGTATTGTATATGAACACACACACACACACACACTGCCATCATTCTATGCATGTTTTTTCATGCTAGCATGGGTCAGACGGGTCAACATGGGGAAGCAACTATATGTTGGTGGTGATGGTGGTGGTGTTGCATATATATGTGTCTGCGTATATGCATGTATGTATATGAATGTATGTGGGTGTGTACGTAGTGATTGGAGTTTATTTTATATAAATATTGTATTTCAGTGAATGTATAAGTAAAGCTATGTCTTCAATGCTACACGTATCAGATGTCTTATGTCTTAAAAGATAACGAAAGTGAAAGGTATTAACTGACACCACATGACAGGTTTGAAGTATGATTGAGATAAGACTTGTTGAAGTAAAATATTTCATTCGCCCATCCCCACACCAGTTTCCATTACTTTCATCAGTTGACACATAACTGAGAGATTGATGGTGTGGACCTTCAGTTTAAAAAACTCCACCCAAATTTAGATGTGTTGTACCAGTTTCTACATCATTTATGGTATGTTGGGTAAAGTGGTGTTTTAGTTAAACTGAATAACATACCAGCCCTACCCACCCACCCCTCTCTCTCTCCCCGTCCACATCATCTACTTAACTTTGCACCTTATTACCCAGTTATCTCCCACCACCACTACACATAAGCTATCTCTCTCATTTTTAATTTCAGAATGACCTTCATTTGTGTTCTCTTTTCACAAACCTACCGATCCATCCATCCATCCAGCCATCTTCAATTCTCTACCCCTATTATCTCTCTATCCTCTTTCTTGTACCTTTAGGGTAAGCCCTGACATCTCATCTTCACCATCCTTTCTCCCTTTTCCTGTTCGAGAACCCATGTACCTCCTCTAGAGCAACATATGTCCCTGTCCCCGCTATCATGCTTTAACCGTTCTACACCTGGCATAAGACCCACCTCCCTTAATACTGCGTCTCCACTCGGTCAAGAAGTCTTGTCTTGCAAGGTACCTGGTGACCCCACTTAATGTTGGTACCATGAAAGAAACACCTTGGACACACTGTAAAGGAGTTGGCATTTGGAAGGGCATCGAACCATAGAGACTTTATAAAAAACAGACGTCGGAGACCAGCACTTAGGCTAGCTGGGTCCTCTGGAACCATCAGAACATGAACTCCAAACATAACCCCTACACCTCAGCAATGAACAATGACTACGGCTACAGCACTATCCAAGGTGCTTGCTCTGCAAACTGGATTTTTGGTGATAAGATAAACATCCAGAGGTTGGAATAATTCTAAAAATAGAGGACTGGGGCCAGAAATAGTCCCCTGATCCACTGGATTCTATAAACCTATCACACCCATGCCAACATGGAGAGCTGATACAAAATGATGATAATGATGAATGTACAGAAATCTCACAAAGCAATATTTTTCCAACCATGCCATTCCTGACTGTTCTTATAATTAAAATAGTATTAGCGATTCACTAATATTGGTTATTTATTTCTTTCCCTTTCAGTAAGTTAATTAGTCTTTATTTTATTTTTGTTATTTTGAAAAAAATTTATTAATGAAGAAATCTTGGGTGGATTAATTTGTTAATTTAAGCCAAGTTAATCCTGTTCTGTTGCTGATTTGGTCATAAAGTACCAAAGAGATATCTGTTGAATGGCTGAGCAGTATTAGTGGAACAAAACAACAAGACATGGCAGAAGTATTACATTGCCTGCTGGAACATTAGGAGGTGAATGTCAGATGTGGTCTGCATTCATGGGGGACATGGTGAACTCGTTGGTCAGAGCTGGCTCGACCCACTCTGGCTGAATGCCACTGCTAATACGAAAGGTATGGAACCATCTAATCCAAGATGATGGAATTCCAGAAGATATCCTCATCATCATGATGAGGATATCTTCTGGAATTCCATCACTTCTCACGTCTTCACACCAAGTGTAGACATTCATAATTTTCAGATTAAATGCTGATTTCCTCCCACCTCTCATCAAATCATCTCTAAAACCCTCTCCATCCCACTTTCCCACCTGTCTGGGCAGACTCTGATTCACATGAGACAATATTCCAAACCACTGATACAAAAACACAAATCCACTGACTTCATTCCTCAATGAAGATTTCACTGCCAATAAAACAATAAAATGAAGAGTCAATGTAGGAGGACGGACATGTTTGCTTGATCTGTTAGAAATAAGATAAAATTTCCCTCAAATCACACAATACCATCTTAAATATGGAAAGATATATTTATTTCTTTATTGCCCACAGGGGGCTAAACAGAGGGGACAAACAAGGACAGAGGGATTAAGTCTATTACATCAACTCCAGTGCATAACTGGTACTTATTTCATCGACCCCCAAAAAGATAAAAGACAAAGTCAACATCAGCAGAATTTGAACTCAGAACATAACAGCAGACAAAATACGCTAGGCATTTCACCCGGCGCGCTAACGTTTCTGCCAGCTCACCGCCCTAAAATGGAAAGATATATTAATTGAAAACAGGACACACCTACACCCCCAACACACTCTACAGGCTTCTTTCTGTTTCTGCTGACCAAATTCACTCACTTTGGTTGGTTGTGACCTATAACTCCAGTAGAAGACATTTTCCCAAGGTACCACACAGTGGGGATGAAACCAGGACAACATGGTTGGCAAGCAAGTTTCTCTACCACACAGTCATACCCGCGCGCGACCCCTCTCCCTCTCTTTATCTATATTATTATTACCATTATTCTTTATATAATATTATAAGTCTCATAACAGCCAATTAATGTTACCAAATGGTTTTTTGGCTGATAACCTTCCAGAATTGGAAAGATAAATTGGCAATCATTAGATATGGCTGAATGGAAAAGTATGGCTTGGACTCTTTGCTACTAGGCTCCTGAAAATATCACATCTGGTTTACGATTCTCAGAATTGTAAAAGAAACAGAATGAAATTCATGGATGAACGAACACAGCCAAAAAGAAAAAAACAGATTAACAGTACAAACAGAACAAGATTGATCCTTGGGTCTACCAGAGTTATGTCCCTTATATTGGTGCTTTTTTTTTTTTTTTAGCCAGTGACCTCCATGAAATTATTTGGTAACATTAATCAGCTGTTATGGGGTTATAGCAGCTTATAAATGAAGATAATATATCTACCATCACCTAACGTATGAGCATCTGATTTTAGTCGCTTATGAAAAGTTCTTGGACAACTTTCTCTCCTATATATATATATATATATATATATATATATATATATATAAGTACAGTGTACATTTAAACACATAAGAGGCATCCATAATACGGATTCCTTGCACGCTAGAAAGAACAATTAAATTTCATATCAGTATTTAGGGATGAAACATTGAAGAGAATGAAAAATAAAAACATTTACTATCTAACGTGCAAGGAATTCATATTATGGATACCTTTTATGTGTTTAAATGTACACTGTATTTATATGAATAATATATAGTTTATTGACTAAATTTTACACGCTAACCCACTAGCGGTAGAAATTTCTAATATGTCTAATTACCCTTGATAATATTAGTGTGTGTGTGTGTGTGTGTGTGTGTGTGTGTGTGTATATATATATATATGTATATATATATATATACACAAAGTATGGGGGTTTAATTCACAGGTGATCTAAATGATCAGGTACGCAAGGTAAGTACTGTAACAGATTACTGGGGCTCCAAGGTTATAGCCAAAACAGTAGTCATGGAGCCATTGCAAGCTACTTACCACACAGCCACTCTTACGCTTATAGAAATAATTACAGAACTTCTCATAGCATTTCTTTCACCAATATTTTCTAATCCTTAATCCTTTTTAAAACAATGTTGTTGTACAAGAAATAAATGTTACAATTCCTTTTGTCTTAGTTACAGTGGAACTTTCTGTTCTGCCCGAGAAACCCGTTATTGGTGAAGACACATTGACAGTTCGCTGCCAAGGTTTGGTCAATTCTTTCCCAGACAACATCAACATTTACAGCATCTTATTCTTTGCTGCCAATGCTAAAAATGGTGAACGGACTCTTTTGGTGAACATTGAGAAGAACCGAACCACATGGCTTGACCAACAGCTTCAGCATCATGTGGAAGTATCCCGTCCCAGTGATGACAATACAGTTGTTGAATTATTAATGGCACCAGCTCGATGTTCTGACCAAAGAGTTTATTCCTGTTCTATGCAAACGTCTTATGGAACTTTTCAGTCACAGACAGAAAATACTATTTTAGAAGGTAAGAACAATAAAATTGAGGAATTTAGAAAAATAAAATAAGCATTGCACTACCTGCAAACCCCTTTGATCCCTATTTTCCTCAGAACCCCATAACAATTTCATGTTTAAAAAAAAAAAAAATCCCATTATATTTTTAGAATTAAGGTAAGAAGATTGCTTCCCAACCACATGGTTGTGGGTTCAATCCCACTACATGGCACCATGAGTAAGTGTCTTCAACTATAGCCTCAGGCCAACCAAAGCCTTGTAAGTGGATACTAGCTGGCCCTGTACTGTCAAAAATGATGGCTAATTGTATTTTATATATAAAAATGAATGGTAATTCAAATTAATACACTTGTCAATATTATCGAATGGTTGTCTTTTGAGATGTGACATCGATCATTGTTTGTTACTGAAAGAATGCTGGTTCACACATCCATTCAGATACTTCCCTTGTACACGAACACACACATATACTCACACAGAGTTGAAACGCTGTTTGATTTTTCTTTTTTCAGCATTGAATGTTCACCATTCCACTTCCATTGCGCACACACACACACACACATTCACATATCTCCCTTTTACATACACACACATATACTCATAGAGTTGAAACACTCCTACCACCAGTTTGCCATCACCCCTTCCTTCCTTATTCATCTATCACCCCTTCCTTTCTCATTCATGTGTTGTGACAGAGAAAAACACGAGAGTAGTATTATAGTAGATATATATATATATGTCATCATCATCATCGATTAACGTTCGCTTTCCATGCTAGCATGGGTTGGACGATTTGACTGAGGACTGGCAAGCCAAAAGGCTACACCAGGCTCCAATCTGATCTGGCAGAGTTTCTACAGCTGAAATTCCCTTCCTAACACCAACCACTCCGAGAGTGTAGTGGGTGCTTTTACGTGCCACCGGAAAGAGGGTCAGTCACACGGTATATATGTATATATTTGTATGTCTGTGTTTGTCATCCCTTGACAATCGATGTTGGTATGTTTACATACCCGCAACATAGCAGTTCAGCAAAAGAGACCGACAGAATAAGTACTAGGCTTACAAAGAATAAGTACCAGTTGAGCACTGGGGTCAATGTAATCAATTTATCCCCTCCCGCAAAATTGCTGTCCTTGAAGCAAAATCTGAAATCAATATCTTGATATAAATGGTTAATCGATTATTTTTCTGTGATTATTTCAGCCAAACCGTTCATAGAATCTTTGAATATTTATTCTGATGCATTTCACTCAGATTGGACTGTTTGGCAAAATACGGAAATTTCTCTGACATGCTCTGGTAAACTGGGCAAACCAAATGGTCGATTCCGATGGTCATTCTACCGCCAAACCATCAACGTGTTCCAAGAATATTTTGGTAAACAGATTGATAGCATCGCAGAGGAGACGGACAACTGCCAGGTGTCAGGATCAAGTGTCATTGTATACAAGACAAATGTCTGGGACCTTGGTTTGATGTTCCGCTGTGAGATTGTTAGTCCGATGGCACACAAAGAAATCAACCTGGCTCAAAGAATAGAGGTGTTAGGTAAGTAGTGGAAAAACTTGTTCAAGTCAACTGAAATTTCAGTGACAAAATGATCTAGGGCTCTTTATAGTGTCATCTTTTAAAGAACAAACAAAATTGTATAATTAGTCACACAGTTCTAGCGTTTAATTGGTTTATGATAATTGATGTCTCTTACTTAAAATATCTTCCCTCTCAGATAGCAGAGAAGCCTCTACATAGTCACTTGCTCTGCTAGAAACAACAGCCAAATGGCTCCTAAGTCATACCTTGCCATTTTAAAGCATGAAAACATTTCGACTAACATGGTCCTAGATGCAGTGACTGAAAAAAAACAAAAAAACGAAGAGATGGTCCTGGCTGGAAAGTCTGATTAGGACTGATCTTAGCCCTTTAGCATTTAAAATGGCCATAATGATGTGGGTGGTGGTGGTGCTGCTGCTAGTGACGGGGATAGTGGTGGAGATGGGCCGATAGTTGGAGTGTCCATGGTGCTGACATTAATGGTCTACATTAGAAAGATGGCAGTGATAACTGGGACAATGGTGGTGGTGGTGGTGGTGGTGGTTGTGACAGTGGTGAAGGAATAATGGCAGTGATGGTAGCTGTTGCACGAATAGTTAAGATGGTCAGGTTGTAATTACAGTGGAGGTGGGGGTGATGGTGTTGACATTAATGGTTAAAATGAAGTGATTGTAATGACATTAATAATTAAGATGGTCAGGTGGTGGAAATATAAAGTGATGATGATGATGATGATGATTCCACTAATTCTTTTGATTTCTGCATTTCAGGTCTTGGAATCAAGAATACAACATATCCAGTTGAAAGTAAGTGCATGCTAGAGGAGATAATGATTTCAATATAAGTAAATATTACAAAGATATAATATGTAATGGTATGATGGTAAAATGGTATGGTATAAGGAATTGTATGGTCAGTACTGAATTGACCTATAGGCTTGGCAGACTGAGCTAAAGCCAACAGTCTTTGAGTAAAGGGTGTTTATCATTCTAGTTGTGAGGGTGGAGGGTTAAGAGGGACCCTAGGCCCTCTCTGTATCTAACATCAGCTGTGTGTCTGGTATGATATGGTAGTATGGTATGTTAAGCATTATGTTGATAAGATGGACTGGTGTGGGATGGTTTGCTATGATGGTATGGTAAAATGGAATGTAATGGTAGGTACTGTGACATACATGTTTAAAGTGGTCATTCAGTTATCACTCAGAAGTCATTTGTAGTCAGTCTTGGTCGTTGGTTGTAGTGGTCAATGATAGTGGTGAGTTGTAATTATTCATAATGACCAGCAACCATGGTCAATTGAATTGGTCATAGCAGTCATGTTAATGGTCAATTATAGTAGTCAATGAGAGTGGTTGCTCCTAGCGGTCAGCCATAGTCATTGGTCATAATCATCAGGGATAGTAGCCAACCATGGTAGTTATTAAAGCTTAAAATTGCACACACACACACATCCCACCACGACCACCACCACCCAAAAAGTGGAAATTCGCATAGAAAAGGCTTAATTAGAAAATGATCTTTGCCAAAACTGCACCCCACACAAAGTGGCACCCAGGGTATGTGCCCTGCTTGCCCCACCCTAGCTACACCCCTGACTATGACTGACCATACTATATAAGCTCTACTTTCTGTTTACCAAAATCCCTTTCTCTTTCGCATTGTTTTCTTCAGATGCCAACACTGTTTCTTATGCTGCAATTTTTGTTGGGACTATTATTGGTTTTATAGCCATTATAGTTCTTCTGACAACTGGAATATACTATGGTGTTCAGTCTAAACAAGTTGTTTTGGAATATTTCCAGAGAATCTGTCCTTGGCTATGGAAAGGTAAATGTCATTTTAATAAAAAAAATAAACCACAGAAATTTTTGAAAGAAGTGATGAGGTTTGATCTCTAAATGTTGAGCTTCACATTTTGGTAGAAGGTCAACAATTTTGAGGTTGATTACATTCACCCCAGTGATCAACCGGTTCTTGTTTTATTGACCCCAAAAGGATGAAAGACAAAGTTGACCTCAACAGAGTTTTGAACTCAGAACATAAAGATGGACGAAATGCCATTAACCCTTTTGATACCAACCCAGCTTGAAACCACCTCTGGCTCTGTAGTACAAATGTCTTGTTTTCTGAATTAAAATCTTCCACCAAACCTTGGTTATCATTAAGCTAGTGCTAGGAACATAAATTGTGACTAACTTATTTTACTAAATTCTTTGTTATATTTAGAATTATTTGAAAGAAACCCAGAGAATCTCAACAGAAATATGGTAACAAAAGGGTTAAGAAATTATTAATTTAGCCCTTTCGATACCAACCTGGCTGAAACCATCTCTGGTTCTGTAGTACAAATGTCTTGCTTTCATAAGTTTTGAATTAAAATCTTCCACCAAACCTTAGTCACAATTTATGTTCCTAACACTAGCTTAATGATAACTAAGTTATTTTACTAAATTCTTTGTTTTATTTAAAATTAATTGAAAGAAACACAGAGCATCTCAACAGAAATATGGTAACAAAAGGGTTAAATATATATAATAGAAACAATTCTTAACTCTTGATACCAACCCGGTTGAAACTGCCTCTAGCTCTGTAGTACAAATGTCTTGCTTTCATAAGTTTTGAATTAAAATCTTCCACCAAACCTTAGTCACAATTTATTTTCCTAACACTAGCTTAATGATAATAAAGTTATTTTACTAAATTCATTGTTTTATTTAAAATTAATTGAAAGAAACAGAGCATCTCAAGAGAAATACAGTAACGAAAGGGTTAAGCATTTTTCCTGTCAGCTCGTTATCTTTAGATATGATGTAATATTGGTTTCACAATTTAGTACATGACCAGCAACTTCAGAAGAAGGGGTTGAATCAATTACATGGACCCCAGTACTCAACTGGTACTTATTGTACCAACTCCGAAAGGATGAAAGGCAAAGTCAGCCTCAGCAGAATTTGAACTCAGAACGTAAAGATGTACATAATGTTACCAAGCATTTTGCCTGGCATGGTAATGATTCTGCGAGCTTACCACCTTGATATGATGCAATATTGATAATCTGGTTTGATACCCCAACTCAATTTCTCTCCTGCTGCTGCTCCCAGAATACACTTGTAGCCATGGGAAAGGAATTGCCATTAAAAATCATAAATAAGCTTTTTCACACCCAAGTTATTTATCCTGATTCATAACATTTGTATTATTTTATTTTCCAGGTGGAAAAGACACGGACAATGTGTAAGTCTTCTATTTTCTCTTAAGATCTATAACTCATGTATTGGTCTTCCACAGAAAGATCACACTATGAGGTGGACATCATTCAGATTGGTGACCCTGATGTGGTCTGTCACCCACTTTTGTAGATAGAAACGATGCATTACCAATATATAGGTGATAAATTCAAACCTTAACAGAATTAGATTGTGTTATTAATATTCTTTTCTACTCTAGGCACAAGGCCTGAAATTTGGGGGGAGGGGAGCAGTCAATTAGATCAACCCCAGTATGCAACTGGTACTTAATCTATCGACTCCAAAAGGATGAAAGGCAAAGTCGACCTCGGCGGAATTTGAACTCAGAACGTAACGACAAACGAAATACCGCTAAGCATTTCACCCAGTGTGCTAATGTTTCTGCTAAGCATTTCGCCAGGTGTGAAGGAAGGATGGAAATTATCCTCCTGTTGGAGGCCAGGTCTAAATGGTTGTGGTCCCAAGATGATGGTGTTTAACCAGGCAATCAATTTAATTTACTAATCAAGGATTTGTATTTAAAGAATTAACATACTCTTTACTCTCTTTTACTCGTTTCAGTCATTTGACTGCGGCCATGCTGGAGCACCGCCTTTAGTCGAGCAAATCAACCCCAGGACTTATTCTTTGGAAGCCTAGTACTTATTCTATCGATCTCTTTTTTGCCGAACTGCTAAGTTACGGGGATGTAAACACACCAGCATCAGTTGTCAAGCGATGGTCGGGGGACAAGCACACACACATATATATACATATATATATATATATATATATATATATATATATATCAATAAAATACTGGGTAGCAAAAAAATTTTAGAAATTTTATTTACCACCAGTGGTCTAGCGAGGGTAAAAAACAGTCAATAGACTATGTATTATTCATTTAAAATACAGAGATGCCTGTAATAGGACATCTAACCTGCTAGAAATAGCAGCAAGACTACATACCACAAAAAGTAGGGATAATTTCGAAAGGGAATGAAAAATAAAAACATTTACCAATCTATATTCTGTACCACTGTTTTTTACCCTCGCTAGACCACTGGTGGTAAATAAAATTTCTAAAATTTTTTTGCTAACCTGTATTTCATTGATAATGATAAAAAATTTTTTTTGGCTAATTTCTGATTGAAAATCGGCATTTGTGTATTTACTGCCGAATAGGTAAACCGCAAATACGCGATAAATTTGGAAAATTAGATATTCGAATACGAACCATGCCCTCTATTTGACTCGTATCTCGAATGTTGTCTGGTCATTCTGCCGATGATAGTCCGACCTTTGTGAGATATATAATTTTTATCTTACTAAAATTGACTTGAAACCATGGTACAGAATATAGATTGGTAAATGTTTTTATTTTTCATTCCCTTTCGAAATTATCCCTACTTTTTGTGGTATGTAGTCTTGCTGCTATTTCTAGCGGGTTAGATGTCCTATTACAGGCATCTCTGTATTTTAAATAAAATATATATATATATATATATATATATATATATATATACATACATATATACGACGGGCTTCTTTCAGTGTCCGTCTACCAAATCCACTCACAAGGCTTTGGTCGGCCTGAGGCTATAGTAGAAGACACTTGCCCAAGGTGCCACGCAGTGGGACTGAACCTGGAACTATGTGGTTGGTAAGCAAGCTACTTACCACACAGCGCCTAATATGTCACATATCTCTATATAATATTTCTGATTTTTTTATTTATTCTCTTTGGTCATATGTGAATAATTTTTGACAAATCAACATTCACCATTGCAGCACAGACATAAGAGAGGACCAACCAAGCCCACACAGTCAGGAAGACCAGGTAAAGTGTTACATGTTTTGTGTATTTGTTGTTATAGTTGTTGTTGTTCTGAGCTAGCAGTACTTTGATCAAAAACATTCAAGCAATGCCCATGCCATCTCGTCTGATCTCGACAGTCTACCTAGGGTGATATATTATCTAATGCATATGTTCTTACCTTATTAAGGAAGAGTGTGGGATGATAAAGATCTGGTTGCTATTTCTGGCAATGTCTAGTGACTGTGTAGAGCAGTAGTTCTCAACCAGGGACCATATGATCCCTTTCTGTATAAGATTTTTGGAGGTCCTTACAAGCAAAATAGTGAATTAGGGACCCACACTAGTATATTAAGGGCCCATGAAAAAATTTTTGATTTAGATGTATTTATTGCAAGAAACAGCTTAGTTTTGTATTCTAACATTTTGCATATTTCAACTTCGACAAGTTAATGTGTGAAAAACAAGATAGGAATTTTGAAAGAACTTTCTATAAAACTAGTTTTTAAACAATGAATGGCTCTAGGGGTCCACCAGAATAAAATAGTAACCTAAGGGGTCCATAGGTAATGAATTTGGTACATAGAAACTGTTAGAAGCCCATCATATATCACCATCATTTAACATTTGGCTTCTATGCTGGTGCGTGTGTGTGTACGTACACGTGTGTTTGTGTGTGTGTGTGTGTCTCCTTGTTTTGAGATTACAGTATGGTTATGATTGAAAATTAGGAATACCACTTGTCGTGCAGTTTCTGTCTTCCAAATTCACTCACAAGCCATTGGTTAACCCAGGATTATAGTTGACGCTTGCCCAAGGTGCCAAGCAGCAGGAATGAACCCCATATCCTTTAATTAGGAAACAAACTTTCTACTACAAAGCCATGCTTGCATCTCTTATGAGCATGTGTGTGTGTGTTTATATAAAGAGCACCTTTCAAGCACTGGACCTCAAAGAGGCAAAGTGGCTGAGTTCCACAAGCACTTTGACCAACCTGAATTTTGCTTATGCCTAAACACTGCTTGGCACTAACATTTCGTATGTGTATGTATGTATGTATGTATGTATATATATATATATATATATTATACACATACATACACACTCACATTTTCTTTAAACATCCAACAAAATTTATAAATATTATTTATGATACTGTTAGAATAATATGTGTTAATAATATGTATTTTGTATATATGAAAGTATAACACTAAGTTTACTTTATTTCAGGTTGACTCCAGATTTTCCTCACCAATTTTATCAGAGTCAGAAATTTGTCAACATGACTTCATTGTGAAACAAAGCAATAAGGAATTTATTATTCATTTTCCTTCTAATCAACAGTCTCGGAGTACCAATGTGTAAAGGACAAACTCATTTCTAAGACTGTCACAAACTTTACATAAGAAAATGCAAGAACAACAAGAATCAAGTTGAGACAGAGAAATGAATGTGAACCATCGCTTTTGTATTTGTATTGCAAGAATTTTTATGAGAAATCATTGTCATCATCATCATCATTTATCATCCACCTTCCATGCTGGCATGGGTTGGACGGTTTGACAGAACCAGCCAGGTAGAAAACTACCCCACGCTACTATGTCTATTTTTGCAGGGTTTAAATTGATGTTCTATCTTGGGAGGGTCATCCTATCAATGAAAGACACACACTGGTTATGTTTCACTTCAGTTATATTACCAATCAGGCAGCATTTTATCCAGAATGATAACATTTTTGCCAACTCCTCACTTAATAATAAATAATAGTAACTGTTTCTAATATAGACACAAAACCTAAAATTTTTAAAGGGAGCAAGGTAGTTGATACCATTGACCCAAGTACTTGACCGGCACTTTATTTTATTGACCTTAGACGGATGACTGGTAAAGTTGACCTCAGCAGTGTTTGAACTCCTACTGTAAAGAGAAAGAAGAAATACTGCAAGGCCATTTTTCTGATGATCTAGCAATTCTGCAAGCTTGCTGCCTTAATAATAACAACTCCTAATTTTGGTACAAGGCCAGCAGTTTTGAGGGGAGGGGGACAAGTTATTTACATTGATACCAGTACTTAACTAGAAATTTATTTTATCAACCCCAAAAGGATGAAAAACACAGTAGACCTTAGTATAATTTGAACTCTAACCAAAAGGATAGCATTTTATCTGATGCACAAATGACGGTGAATTGGCAGTATTTTCTCTGGTTCAAATCCTTCCATGGCCAACTTCACCTTTCATCCCTCTCGTTTTGATAAAGCAACAGCCAAGTTCTGGGGTTAATGACATTGACTGATCCCTCTCCTCCAATTTCTGGCCTTGTCTTCCCTTATCAGACGGGTAATCACGTTGGGTATACTGATGGGTATTTCTGGCCTCGTGTCTATATTATAACTCATTGTTATTGTGATTATCATCATTAAGTGAGAGAGCAGCAAATACCAACAAAGTGATGCTGGGGGGTACAAATATACAAAGCCCAATATACCCATCATGGTTACCCATCTGATAAGGGTACACTAGGCATATGCAAAACGATGATGATGATGATGATGGCGATGCAACTCAGATATATCTTTTATATGATAGCAATATGGTGTTAATATCACACCACGATAAACGACAACTATTGTGAGAGCAAGTATCAATATGGAAAATTCTATCAACAGGGCCCCATTAATTACCAAAAAGGAATTGGTGAGACCATATTTTATAAAATACTCACAATGAAATATTCTTGTATTCTAAAGAAATGCCTCTTAAAATGGTGATGATGAGAGACAAAACGAAAAGGAGATCTTCATAATGAACAATATGTTCTAGAAATTTATATAAATATTTGTCTTTTCTATAAGAAATGGTAATAATAAAATGTTTGCCTATTTTTTCATTATTTTCTCATATATTTTAACGAGAGAAATTCCCAATTAAATTGACATCAGGACATGACTTGTATTTGATTTATTTAACCTCGATAGAACATCAGAGGAAATGAATTCCTGCAAGATTTAAACATGTATTCAACACTGCCGTCTCCATTCGTCAGTCCTATTTCGCTGTGAACAAAATATTCGCGCAGTCAATGAACGAAATAAAAATTATTCTAGAGTTACTTCCCTTGGATAGTGCTGTACACGTAGGTTACTTCCCTTGATAATATAACTTAAATGGAGAATTATTCCACAGTGATTAGTTTTCGCTTGGTTTTAGTCAATATTTTCAAACTACCAGGATAAACCTTTCAAAACGGTGAGATTCAACATCCAGCAATGTTGTTATCAGTTGTGTACAGCCATTGTCGATAACAACAATGGCTGATGTTAAATAGCACAACACAACATAAAAACTGATAAAGGTTTCTGAATGAAGTAAGGGAGATAACTTTGTTCGTATAACCAACACAACACGTTGACGCTAATTCAATTATGTTTAAATCTGACCTGTGGCTAAACAATATATTGTTTTCTTAAATTGCTCGTACGGTTGATGTGTAATAATGGTGTGTCACTTTAGTGTGTGGTCTACCTGGTCACTTATACTTAAGCGTGTAGCCTAAACGTTAACCTAAACCCTAATCTTAACCCAGATCAAGTCATTTCACAGCGTAGATTACAGATAGTGGTAGATCGCAAGCTAAAGTAAGACCAATGCTAGTTTATAATCGTGGCACTCCGTCGGTTATGACGACGAGGGTTCCAGCTGATTGGATCAACGGAACAGCCTGCTCGTGAAATTGACGTGCAAGTGGCTGAGCACTCCACAGACACGTGTATCCTTAACGTAGTTCTCGGGGAGATTCAGACACAGAGTGTGACAAGGCCGGCCCCTTTGAAATACAGGTACAACAGAAACAGGAAAGAGTGAGAGAAAGTTGTGGTGAATGAGTACGGCAGGGTTCGCCCCCCCCCCCTACCAGAGCCTCATGGAGCCTTAAGTGTGTAATACTTCGACCGTGCGAACCAAAGGAGATGGCGACGCAGACGGTAAAGGCTCCATTTTACCATGTCGCACGGTCGAACACAAAATACAAGATATATATAAGATAGAAGGCTCATCGTGAGATACGAGCCGTGGTGCCAGTAAAAGAACTTAGGATAAACTCAACCGTTAGATATGTAATGAGAATAAATTTATTAACAAAGTGAAACCGTTTGTGTCTGTGTGCGCGTGCATGCGACATATAAAATTAACACAGTAGATAAGTCAGGCCTTCGTGTACAAGAGAATGTATACAACAATGTGAAGTGACGGACAGTCGTATAAACAATAGTGTGTGTATAATATGTGAGAGTACAAGTGTGCGTGTGAGTAACAGCAACACAGAACATAGAAAGCGTGTTTGCAACATAGACTGTAAAAAGTCTTCAAACACTGAAAAGAGAGAAAAACCAGTTCGTATAAGAGTTACACAAGATTTAGAATGTTCATACGCAGGAAGTTGTGGCCAAGTAGCAGAGCTGTGAGTATCACACTGTGTGTGTTGAGCATCGAATGCTGTGACCGTGTTACCTGATACGGAATATTCTTGCTGGTTAGTTCTGACTGTTGTTCGTGAGTGGAAACTCTACTCATACAGTGAAGATAAAACCGCGCTTGTTGATGTTGGTGTTGCTGGCGACGACCATGGTAGACAGTACATTGGTGGTGAAGACGTCGGCGCTGGAACTGGTTGTAGCTGTGTTCTGTATATGTGTGTGGTCAACGACCAGGCCTGTGAGAGATCTGAAATCGAAGACGATTGCCGTCCTCACCGGAAACCCAGAAAAACTATCTCACGTGACCTTATCCCAAAGCCACGATTGGTTGTAATGCTCCCTTAGCAAGCAGAACATGGGGCCAATTGCCGCGCAAAATAAGAACCAATCAGGATGATGGACAGAAGGGACCAAGGTAGCCGAAGGCTAGATGTTAGTAGCTTCGTTATCATTTGTGATTGAATGCCCGAGAGAGAGAGAGGTTTCACTACAAGTGTATTTGCTCAATAAACACTCACAAGGCCAGGTTTGGGAATCGAAACCGCGATCCTATGACAGCGAGTCCGCTGTCTTAACCACAATTTATAGATGTACAACGTCACCTGTTTTGACAAGATTCAAGTTATAATTGATTAAACTGACGCTTTTACACACCTGAGGAATATATTATCGATCCTACAAGGATAAGAATGGAACTCAGTGTAAAGGGACCTACTTACATCCTTTTCTCTTTATGAATTTTTAACCAGTTAACCCATATATACTACTGGTTGGGCTTTCGCAACCAGGGGTATATATAAGCATAAATTGTGACTAAGGTTTTAATTCAGAACTTTTGAAAACAAGACATTTGTATTATGGAGCCAGGGGTAGTTTCAGCCAGGTTGGTATCAAAAGAGTTAAAATCTAAAAACAACGCAAAAGAAATAACACCATTAAGATCAGCCAACTGAAATTTTTGGACATTTTTGGCTGGTGCTGCATAAAAAATACCCAGTCCATTCTATAAAGTGGTTGGCATTAGGAAGGGCATCCAGCCATAGAAAACCATGCCAAAGCAAACAGAGATTGCTACAGTCTTCTAGCTTGTTGCCTCCTGTCAAACAATCCCATCCAAGAGAGCATGGAAAACGGATGTTAAATGACTACAACAATGTTGAAGTTGAAGATGATGATGACGATGACGTTGACGACGGCGACGATGATGACGACGACGATGATGACGACGACGATGACGACGACGTTGACAACGACAATGACGACGATGATGACGAAGAAGACAAAGACAATGATGAAGACAACAATGAGGATGACTACAGTGATGATGACAATGATTCCATGCCTCACTCACATGCAACCACTTTATGATTGTGGTTGATTCGGTTTTATAATTGATCGGTCAATGTATATACATGCCCAGAAATCTTGAGCATTATTGGTGTAAATATATCAGTGACAGGATTCACAAAATAATTTACAGTTCTATGAATATACCTAAAGTCTGCCAGATTATTCTAGCTTTGATGTCCATTAGTACAGACTGTTGATTCTGGCCAACATTACTAGCAGTCACAGTGCCAGGGTCACTGCAGTTCGGTTGGGACATTTTGAAGACTTCCTCATTTTGTCAGTCATCATCATCATATTAACATCAACTGTTCTATGTTTGCATGGGTCAGACAGTCTATTCAGGCAGGTTTTCTAAAGTCAGGGGCCCTTCTTGTCACCAGCCCCCACCTGTTTCCAAGGAAGCTAATATTTCCCCAAGGTCAGACATGTCACAGAATATTGGAAATGGGTGACACCGTTTTTATAACAGTGATGCTAATTTGCATCTATCATGTGATGCCAAGACAAAATGGCACAAACACACACATCCATTCACAAAGCTTTTGTTGGCCCGTGGCTATAGCAGAAGACACTTGCCAATAATAGCACGCAGTGGGACTGAACCTGAAACCATGTGATTGGAAAACAGACCTCTCAACCACACAGCCATGCCTGGCAACAGTGTTACTGTTAACTACATTAAACCAAAATTGGTTAATAATTCTTCCAGGCATGATTTCTAGTTGTGAACATTAATCTTTTGTTAATTTGCATCTCATAATTAGTGCTGCCACCGAGTTGTACTTCTTCTAAAATTATGGTGGAACAAACAAATATTACAAAAATATCAATGCCACAGAATGGCTGTTATGGTACCATTACCATTCTGAGACATAAAACAGATTATTGGCATTTCACATACAAAGTCTAATAGAATTTGAAATATGACAGATCTTGTCAAATTAGATATTGTAAGAAATGAGTTGCTTTGTACAGTGTTTTTTTTCATGTTTTGAGTTGTTTATAAATTACACTTTTATGGCATTTAAACTGACCATATCTGGCCAAAGTATTCAACCCATTTTATGGTCAAACTGACTAGATCTGGCTTTCACATCTACCTTACATTGCCATTCTAAAAATAAACAATCACATCATGAAAGTCTCAAAGCTTTGAGATAATGCATGATTAATTCTAAACAATATGGATAAATAAGCATTACATTTGATGAAGAAATCTGAAGATACCAGACATTGTTGCAATGTCATAACACATACACACACACACAAATATCCACACAAGTACACACAAACACATCCACACACACAAATATCCACACGTGCACACAAATACATCTACATGCATACACATCACCATCATCATTGTTGTTTAACATGTGCTTTCCATGCTAGCATGGGTCAGTCGGTTTGACTGAGAATTGGCAAGCCAGGAGGCTGCACGAGGCTCCAATCTGATCTGGCAAGGTTTCTACAGCTGGATGCCCTTGCTTTTTACATACCACCAGCACAGGAGCCAGTCAGGCGGCACTGACAATGACCACGCTCAAATGGTGCTTTTTACATGCCACCAGCACGGGAGCTAGGCAGGCGGCACTGGTAACGATCACGCTCGATGTAGGCGATAGTAAAAAATGTGGAAACAGAGGGGTATCTATGTGTTATGACCTAGGTACAGCTAGGACTCTTTTTAAAAATGTAAGGAGTTAAGGACTGACATGGTTGCATGAAGGGAGTTTCTTTTCGGAAGACCTTCTGCTGTTCAGTTCTCCCTAGAGTTTCTTACTATCCATAGGGGGATGAAACATTTTAAACACCTGGGATTATTCAAGTAATTAATAGATAAAGACATGTTTGTGTGATAAGTTTGCCTCCCAACCACATGGTTCCAGGTTCAGTCCCACTGCATGGCACCTTGGGCAAGTGTCTTCTAACTAGAGCTTCGGGCTGACCAAAGCTTTGCATGTGGATTTGGGAGATGGAAACTGAAAGAAGCCCATATCTATATACATAAGAGTGTGTGTGTGTGTCTATGTGTATTAATGTGTGTGTTTATCCCACCCATGTTTATCCCACCCATCACCACTTCACAACTGGTGTTGGTTTGTTTATGTCCCAGTGACTTAAGAGTTTGATAAAAGTGACCAACAGAATAAGTACCAGGGTTACAGACAGATGAGTATTGGGGTTGATTTGCTCAACTAAACCGTTCAAGACAGTGCCCCAGTATGGACACAGTCCAATAACTGAAACAGAAGATCAAGATAGCACCCGTATGTGGTCATCCTACCTGCTAAAAATAGCAACCTAATCCCTCTCAAATCATATTTCCATCATCTTAAAAAAAAAAAAGATACTTTGGATAATGTGTGTTCTGAATATGGGAAAAAGACGGGATGGGCATGGGTGGAATGCCTTTGGGTACAGGTCAGCTTAATGGGAGTTGACCTGGGGTGAAACACCACCACCATCAATATACCACAATCACTTTAACCACTACAAAACTACACCATAGAATACAACCACCACTCCTACTACAACACCATTACCATAATGCCACTACTACACTACAACCACATTACCACCACTGTACTAGCACCAAAACCACTGCTGCTTTAACTACTTTCACAACTTATGTAACACCACCACCACCATCACCACCACTACTACAAACCACAGCCACAACACCATCGCCCTTATACTACTACCATTACAATCATTGCACCACTCACCACCACCACCACCACCCACACCAATTATCGTTAAAAATCCAGAGAAATGCAGACCAACTTGCACCATCTCCATGGTGACTTGACGCATCAGACAGTTTCACTTCAGTGACAGTAGTAGGGTGGAAGAGTAATTGATGGAACAGCCTAGCTGCGTACATCCACGTGGTGCAGACAAATGATATCAGCAGACTTTGCATATGCAAAGGATATCACCACACCAGTGAATGTATGTTGATGATATCACTATATGAGTGGGTGTATATAGAGGACGTCAGTACAGCTGTAGATGTACACAGATGATATCACTGCAAAAGTGGGGATATATAGGCGATATCACAACAATATATGTACATAAAAGATATTTCACGAGTGGGTGTGTGTGTATATATATATATATATATATATATATATATATACATATAGGAAACTACTGCAATAATGAATGTACACAAATGATATCACTATACAAGTGAGCGTTTATAGAGATCATCACCATACTACCAGATGTTATATAGATGATATCACCACACCAGTGGATGTATATAGAAGGCGCAAATGTGGCTGTGTGATAAGAAGCTTGCTTAACCAACCACATGGTTCTGGGTTCAGTCCCACTGTGTGGCACCTTGAGCAAGTGTCTTCTGTTGTAGCCTTGGGCCGACCAAAGCCTTGTGAGTGGATTTGGTAGGCGAAAACTGTAAGAAGCCTGTTGTATGTATATGTATATATGTGTATGTGTGTGTGTGTGTGTGTGTCCTCGTTTGTCCCCCACCACCATTGCTTCACAACTGATGTTGGTGTGTTTACGTCCTCGTAACTTAGCAGTTTGGCAAAAGAGACCAATGGAATAAGTACCAGGCTTGCAAAGAATAAGTCCTGGAGTCAAGTTCTTCGACCAAAAATCCCCCTTTAAGATGGTGCTCCAGCATGGTCACAGTCAAATGACTGAAACAAGTAAAAGAATAAAAAAATACCAGCGACTGGGTGTATAGGAGAAAATCAGCAGCAATGTGTGTGTGTATATGTAAGTGAACAGTACACCAGTGTATGTATTTGTATACATGTGTGCACATGTATATGTGTGTGTGTGTGTGTGTGTGTGTGCTTGTGTAAGTGTGCAGGTCACAGTCACTCACTACATGGGAGGAGGAGTGTGTGTGTGTGTGTGTGTGTGTGTGTGTGTGTGTGTACACAACATGGTTGTGTGGTAATATGTTTGCTTTGCAACTACGTGGTTCCAGGTTCGGTCCCACAGGGTGGCACCCTGGCTAAGTGTTCTTTTTATAGCCTCGGGCTGACCAAAACCTTGTGAGTAGATTTCGTAAACAGAAACTATGTGGAAGCTGGTTGTATACATATATATCTGTGTGTGTGT
This sequence comes from Octopus bimaculoides, assembly GCF_046866305.1. Lineage (NCBI taxonomy): Eukaryota > Metazoa > Mollusca > Cephalopoda > Octopoda > Octopodidae > Octopus > Octopus bimaculoides. The sequence continues at coordinate 32,129,344 of NC_142932.1, forward strand.
GTGTGTGTGTGTCTGTTTCCACCACCACCACTACTTGAAAACTAGTGTCAGTGTGTTTATGTCCCCATAGCTTAGAAGTTCAGCAAAAAAGACCAGGCTTAAAAATAATAAGTACCATTAAAATTCTTCAAGTCAGCGCCCCAGCATGGCCGCAGTCTAATGACTGGAACCAGTAAACGATGAGAGAGAGAGAGAAAGGTATCAGGGATCTATTTCAAAACAGGGGCACCAGTTTTCGTTTATGTTTTATGTAGTGTTTTTGGTACCGAAAGACTTTCAAACTTCGTATACTTATCTATTTTGGGTACTACTAAAGCAGCGCGGACCCGAACGTGCAGTCGCGTGTCCGCGCTAGCTAGTCTTGTGTGGTCTATCCCTAACCCGCGTGTGCAAATGAATACGTGTTTAGGGTTAGGGTTAGGAATAGGGTTAGGGTTATAGAACAGAAAAAAATTTTTGTATTCGAATTTATTTCATGTAAAAAATTGTCTTATTTCGATAATTTCTACAAATCACTGACGTCTATTCAGTTGAAAACAGTTAGCGCTGTAACGGTGTATATCGTATTAATCCCCTAACCCTAACCAGACTTAACCCTAACCCTAAAACTAACCCTAACTCTAGAATCCGAACTCTAAAATTGTTACACACATAGATACGCACAGCGTAATTTATTATATAAACAATACATGCGCATAAATTACGATTAAACCGGATGAAATATGTTACAGGGAATAACATTTTTATGACCGCCTAGCAGTAACTCTATTCAGCTGAATAGACGTCAGTGATTGGTTGAAATTACAGAAATACGACAACTTTAACATGGAATAACTTGCGATGTACGTTTTTTTGTTAAGAAGACTAAGAGTAAAAGATGTTTTATATGACACATTCTACCAGCGTCCCAAGTTTCAAAGTGTTTCGTTAGTGTTTCGTTAAGAAAATACTGGTGCCTCCGTTTTGAAATAGATCCGGTAGGAGTACACCAGTGTGTGCGTCTGTTGCTATGTATACAGAGGATATCAGCACCAGTGTGGGTGTGTTTAAATAATATCGTTTGAACAGTGCCACTGTGAGTATATGAGTGTCAGATTATATAAGGGTGAGTCTTTATTTACAGCACGTGTGTGTGTGTGTGAGACTGTGTGCGTGTAACTGCGTGTGTGTGTGTGACTGTGTGTGTGTGTGTTTGACTGCTATACTGTGAATGTGTGATAGATCAACTGCGTGTAAAAGCTATCAATTATGATCTGTTGCTACGGTGAGAGAGACAGCCACCACAGACTGCAAACACATCACATGTACAACAATGTCATTCACAACACTACAACCAACACCATACGACAACACTACCGCCGTACTACAAAAAGAACCACAAGTTAACTAGGGAGCCTTTGTTTAGTCACTGAGTTTGCTAGAAATAGCAACCAAATCTCCCTTGAATCATCGTCATCATTCAATGTCCGTTGTCCATGCTGGCATGGGTTGGACCGTTTGACAAGTACTGACAAGCTGGGGAGTTGCTCCAGAGCCCAGTCTAATTTGGCTTTCACCACATCGTTCCAGGTTCAGTCCCACTGCATAGCACCTTGGGCAAGTGTCTTCTACTATAGCCTTGGGCCGACTAAGGCCTTGTGAGAAGATTTGATAGACGGAAACTGAAAGAAGCCCGTCGTGTGTGTATGTATATATATACTATATGTGTATGTATTTGAGTGTGTGCTTGTCCCCCCCACCATTGCTTGTCAACTGATGTTGGTGTGTTTACGTCCCCATAACTTAGTGGTTAGGCAAAAGAGATTAATAGAATAAGTACTAGGCTTACAAAGAATAAGTTTTGGGATCGATTTGTTTGTCTAAAAGTGGTGCTCCAGCATGGCTGCAGTCAAATGACAGAAACAAGTACAAGAATAAAAAAAGAAATGGAATAACTGAACGAAAATATTCAAGTCAGCCACAATTAATTAAAGTACCATAAACAATTAAAGTAATGAAACAGAAAATATTTTAAACCAGTTACTATCACACAGTCACACACTTCAACACTCCCAGAACATTAGAGACTTCCATACACTTAACACCACCTGGTTTACAAATAACACAGGTAGCATTAAGAACAACAATCATCATCATCCAGTGTTTTAAATCCGGCTTTTGTCCCCGTTGATAGGGATGGCTGGGGATCTATTTCAAAACGGGGGCACCAGTATTTTCTTAACGAAACACTAACGAAACACTTTGAAACTTGGGACACTGGTAGAATGTGTCATATAAAACATCTTTTACTCTTAGTCTTCTTAACACAAAAAGGAATTCGCAAGTTATTCCATGTTAAAGTTGTATTTCTGTAATTTCAACCAATCACTGACGTCTATTCAGCTGAATAGAGTTACTGCTGGGCGGTCATAAAAATGTTATTCCCTGTGACATATTTCATCCGGTTTAATCGTAATTTATACGCATATATTGTTTATATAATAAATTACGCTGTGCGTATCTATGTGTGTAACAATTTTAGAGTTCGGATTCTAGAGTTAGGGTTAGGGTTAACAGTCTAGTTAGGGTTAGGGGACTAATACGATATACACCGTTACAGCGCTAACTGTTTTCAACTGAATAGACGTCAGTGATTTGTAGAAATTATCGAAATAAGACAATTTTTTACATGAAATAAATTCGAATACAAAATTTTTTTCTGTTCTATAACACAAATTAGATAAGTATACGAAGTTTGAAAGTCTTTCGGTACCAAAAACACTACATAAAACATAAATGAAAACTGGTGCCCCCGTTTTGAAATAGATCCGTGGCTGGATCTACCTCAATGCCATAGTAACCGAGGTAGGCAGGTGCAGCCCACCCCAACCTTTGGGCTGGCTGATGCCCATTCTCCTTTGCTATCATGAGGCTTTTTTGGAGATGGATTTTCTACAGGGAGCATGCCCTTGCTTACCCCCAACCTCAGTTTCTAGATATGAGTGGTCCCAATTTTTAACAAATGTGGTGAAAAACCAGCTCAGGAAGGCTGGGACTCTACTCCCCGAGACCCTTTCAGAGCCCTCCTACCTACATGAAGACTAACAATACAATTTCAAATTAGCTCCCTTTACATCCTAAATAGTCTACACCAGTGGTTCCCGAAATGAGCAGTATTGCCCCCTGGGGGCGGTAGAAAGTTCCAAGGGGGCATTGAAATGGAGTGATAACGGGGTAGTGATTCATGTAAAAAATAGGGCGATAATGGGGTTGCAATGGTTAGTTGGGGTGAGGGTGGGGGTGCAAGGAATGTGGCCTGGGCATGAAGGGGACAGCAGCCTGAAAAAGTTTGCGAACCACTGGTCTATACCAATACAAACACAGGCTTCTCCAACTAACAAACACAACTCTTCCCCAGACATCAATTTCTGCTCTACATATCTGGATATGACAACCATTCGACAATCGATTTTCTAACTGTGCTCTGACCGCCAACCAATTAATTATCATTACCTCACACACACACACACACACCAATGAAGACAATAAAAGCACTTTTACAAGCTAATTGAGAAATCTAATTACTTTAATATCTCAGTGGTCTACACAAAATTACAAATATACATCTAGAAACATCTCCAAGATGAAGGAACCCCTACACTCACCAGCATCTGCAAATACTCTTTGAACCTGAGGGCTTAACAACAACAACAACAACAGCAGCAGAAATATCAACAACATCTACAGCACAGAAAAAACACAACACACCACCAGGACCACCGGAAAAATTACACACACACGCACACACATCGTACACACACACACACGAGAAGTTATAAGAATGACCAGAGGGAGAGCGAAAGAGAGTGGAGAGAGAAAATGTCAGTCTGGATGATGCCCAGAAGGTCAAGTAGATAATTTGTAATGTTGCCGGTTGAGATGGAATTATTAGATAAACGATAAGTGGCATTTAGACAGGATTAGAGTTGTCGAAGACATTTTGTGATTGACGTCTGGCTTTTGTTACAACAGCAGCAAATGGGATTATTCCTCATTTATCAACCATGCATACACACCACAGTGTCAAGAGATTGGGTTTAATAAGTAAACTATACACAATGTGCGTGAAAGCATATGGCTCAGTGGTTAGAGCGTAGGGCTCACAATGAGGTAGTGAGTTCGATTCCTGGACCAGGCTGTGTGCTGTGTTCTTGAGCAAGACACTTTATTTCACATGGTTCCAGCAGTTGTAGGAAAGAGTTGCAGTGTCACTAGTGCCAAGCTGTATCAGCCTTTGCTTTTCTCTTGGATAACATCAATGGCGTGGAGGGGGGAGACTGGTGTGCAGTATTCTAAAAATGAATGTGACTTTTGTCATCAGCATGCAAAACTTCAGAATGGAAAATTTTAAAAAATTAAAAAAGATTTTAAAATTTCAAGTATCTGAAAAATTTTTTAAAACATCCTGTTTTGGGCTTGAGAAAATAAACAACTTGAATATTGACCAATTAGTCCGAAAGAAAATTAGAAATATGCTTCAAGTGTATGTAATTTTAGACTGTCTGGTTACTTAGCACACAGTTTAGTAACTTTATCCTCAACCTATTTTTACAGGAAGAAAAGAAAGGAAAATTAAAAGCATAAAAGATCAAATTATCAAGAAAAAAAACCCCACCAAAGAAACAAAGAAATGAAAAGTGGCAGGAGGGGTGGGGTGGATAAAGTAGTAGATGGTGGCAGGGAACTGGTGTGTTCGGTTGTGATCGCAAAGAGTAACAATCTTTTATTTGTTTCTGGCAGTGGATTGTTGCCATGCTAGAGCATGTCTGGAAGGGCTTAGCTGAACAGATCAATACCAGTGCTTATCTGATGTTTTAAAGAATCTATCAATCTCTTTTACCAAACCAATAAGAATAAGAGCAAATTCCAAAGAGTCCTTATAGGTGACCAATGAGAACCTCATGAGACATCTTAAGGTACAATTGGCCACTTTAAGACATAGATCATCATTAAGCTCAAAGAGTCCAAACAATTTAGCCCCCACTCAACCCCTAAAACTACAGACATATATAAGAATAGAACCGTTAGGAAGAAAAATTCTGTTTGCAAACTGCGAGATGTTATGTTGTATTTTAATGACGTAGATAATTAAATAAAATGAGAAGAGACAACACACGTGTTTCTTGACCAGGCAGCCATTGCTTGTACACACTGCCTGGCACGGGTTAATAATAATGCTTTCTACCAAAGGCACAAGGTTTGAAACTTTGGGGAGGGGACTAGTTGATTACACCGATTTCAGTGTTTCACGCAAATTTGAACTCAGAAAGTCAAGGCAGACGAAATGCCACTAAGTCCCCACCACCACCACCACCATTTTCTCGCAAATTATTATTTAAAAAAAAAATTTGCCAAGAACCCACGTTTTCGAATACGGAGATTCCAGAAAATTGCTAAAAATCGGAATTTTGCCCCTATTTCTTCGTTTTTCACTTTTTTCCGTAACCCTAACCAGAAAATTTTTGGGAAATTTGTTTCAGAATTATAATCTCCGTTACAAAAGGAAGTCTTGCCCCAACTTTTCAAGTGCTAGCATTTCGATTTCGGTTCACATTTCAAGTTATGCGCCTAGATACATGTTCGTTGGGCCATAGAGTATCTTTTCGCTTAATATTGTCATGGTCGGTAATTCGAATTCAATACAGCTAGTGACATCATATATTTGGAAAACAGAATAGATTTCGATGAAAATTCAACATTCGGCAAATTATCAAATCTAAGTTTCTTAGGACATTCGTTCCCAAAGTTTCAGAAATTTGAAGTAGTAGAACATTTGAAGCTAGAAGTAAAGCATAAATTAAAAATGGATGAACTTTTTGATGAAGTAGTATTAATTCAAAGAAACTTCGACACTATCAAAAGCTCTGAACTCTTCATAAGCTCAAAAACAACAAGTGGTATTTTATTTTGAAATCTATGGACTTTAAATGTATCAATGTTTTCAAAATAGTTTCTTTTGTACTACCAATTCCTGGAACATCTTATTGTGAGAGAGGTTTCACTACAATGTCATCTAAAATGGCGAGATGAAAGGAACCGATGTTCTGAAGAATTAATTGAGAGTGAACTTCTCGTATATTTTAACATAAAAGATAGTTACTTGGAATTAGCTAAAAACATCAAAGATTATACAAATTTTCTGAAGGCAACAAAAAGCCAGGACAAATATAGTTTTAAAGATTAGAATCTTTTGATCAAGCTAAAATAAATGTCCTCTCATTCTTGCTTTTGTATTTTCATTCAGTTAAGAGAAATGTAATTTTGAACTGCATTTAATATTGGTATCTATTATAATCTATAGGAACTGAATCAAAATTTGTGCACTTAAATAAATATCAATAAAGTTTTTATGCCCTTTATTGTTGTTTAACAGAGCTGGCAACCCTAAAGATGGCTAATAATAATGGTAACATTAAAAAGAATCTTTACTCAATGTTACATTATTTTCGGCACGACCCTCCTATTAATAAAATGAACAGAATTTACAATTGAAGAGGGAAACAACAGAGGTACATGTATACATGAAATAAAAGGCTTGTATAAATAAATGGGTGATACTTATTTGCAACGTCTAGTCGGGTGAAAAGGTGGGGAGCTAGATACAATTAAGATACAAACCAACACAAATGAACGATCTGTTGCTACATCAATAAATACAAATTCGAGAAGAAACAAAAAGCGATACAAAACAATAGTAAATATACACATAAATGTCTATGTGAATTTAGTCTCCTCTTAAAAGCAATAGTAACGAATTAGAGTTACAATGGTTAAATGTACTTTGATAAAATAAACAGTAATTTTTACAACATCGAATGGAGAAGGCGAGACAAAACAATAGATATTAACAGTGAACTCGGATATGTTTTTAATAACAATAAAACAGTGAAACAAAAACTGTCTGCAATTTAAGTAATTTGTTTTAGGTTTTCAGAAACAAACAATGAATCGATTCTTCAATATAAAACCATAAATGTCAAGGTATAACTACAGATTTCTGCAACCCCGACTTTGGATGACCATAACTTTCAGAAAAATGGATATTTTTTAATGAAATTTTCTAGGAATATGTGTTATATCGTGTAGATTCCAAATATACAAAAGTTTGGAAGGAAAGTGTTTCAGGAGGGGGTGGGGTGGGGAATTTCGGAAAATTCACAGAATTCACTTCAATTCGTCTTAACATTCAAGAAAATGGATATTTTTTAAATGAAATCCTCTATAAATATACCTCGGACTATGTAGATTCCGAGGACATAGGAATTTTGGGGGAAAACAATTGGGGGTTATTTTTGAGAACGGATACAAATATGGACGACTTGTTCCGAAACACCCCCGAGTGGGGAACAGTTCTTAAAAATAACCCCCAATTGTTTTTCCCCAAAATTTCTGTCCTCAAAATCTACATAGTCCGACAGAAGCACAGAGAGAGAGGGGGAGAAAAAGAGAGCGACAACGAAAAGGAATGTTAGACAGAGGGAGGGAGAGAGAGAGAGTATGTTAGATAGACAAAGAGAGTGAGTGAGTGAGAGAATAAGTTGAAGAGAGAAAAAGATGATGAAAGAGTAGAGAGAGAGTGAGTTAAATAAAGGGAAAGAAAGAGATAGACATTGAGTGAGAGGGAGGAGAAGAATGAGATAGATAGACAGAGGCAGGAGGAGGGGTAGGAAGAGAGAGAGAGAGAGACAAAGAAAAGAAAGAAAGACAACGAAATCACTCTTCGAGTATTGAGTAATATATTGATTACTAAGTTTGGTATGGGGTGTCACGTTTTCTGTGGGGTGGTGATGGCGGCAACAGTGGTGATGGCGGCAACAGTGGTGGTGGTGGCGATAGTGGTGTTAGTAATGATGATAATGGTGGTGGTAGTGGTGGAGGTGTTGGTGGTGATAGTGGTGGTGGTGGTGAGGGGGGCTGTACAAAAATGTTATATAATAATAATAATAATTATTATTATTATCATTAAGCTGACAGAATCGTTAGCGCGCTATTTCGTCTGTCTTTGCATTCTGAGTCGACTTTGCCTTTCATCCTCTCGGAGTCGACTTTGCTCTTCGTCCTTTCAGGGTCGATAAAATAAGTACCAGTGAAACACTGGGGTCGCAGAAAGAGAGACGATGGGAAACGTTTAACATCGTGGACAGGATTCAAACGCCTCGTCTGTTGTAAACCCGTATAACTGTGCTAATCAATATTAGCAGAGAGAGGGGGAGGGGGAGAGAGAGAGAGAGAGATTCGATACCTACCACATGCCGATGTCACTGCTGCCACGAAAAATAATCCCATCCAACCGATTAAAGGAAGGAGATTTTTCTGAGAGTAGAAATCCAATAATCGCTATCGTGGCCTGGAAAATAGATTTGCAGGAAAGCAAAACGGTAAATGAGAATGGACTCCAAAAAAAGACTTTTTTTAAAATAAATAAATAATTACAAGGGAAGAAACTATGGAAGACATTAAGGGAAGCAACTCAAAAAATGTTTGAATTTGGTTGGCATAATTCTTGGTAAGAATATGTGTTGAAAATAAATTTTGTGTCGTAGGATAGTCATTTTGCCAATAACACACGCACAGATCCAATTCCACTTCTTTATTGTTAGTCAGTTGGTTGAATATTTAACTGACTAACAAATCAACCGTTTGTTTTAATGTGTTCGTTAAACGATCGATCGCGAACAACGATGAAAGAACTTTGACTAACAAGCAATCGATTATTTAACCAACGTGTTAAACAATTGGGGGCTAATGCAGTTTCGCACCTCTCCTTGAAAAATGTTTTTTTTTCTTTTTTTTTTTTCGGATTCCTATGTTTTAGATGTCGGAGATTACGAATATGCAAAAAAAATTTTTTTTAACCCCACCACCATCACCACTCTCCTCTTAAAATTTTGAACGTTTTTGAAATTTTTTTCCCCTTATGTTTAGATGATGGAGATTCTGAATATGCAAGAAACCACGTTTTCACTCCCACCTGGCCCATAACCACTTTTCTTTCTTCATATCACCTTCCCTCCTCTTTATGTCTTTCCGTTCTTTTATTGTCTGTTGAAGAGCTAGCGTCCGAAATGTCAAGACTTTCCCCTTCTTTTGATCTAATGCACAATAATTCTTTTAACTTAATACATTTGTTAAAACTGGTCTCTCTTGCGTTGTCTTTTTTTGTTTGTTTGTTTGTATGGGCTCATTGCCTAATACATACTTTTTATACGCTTATGGTGGAGGCGCAATGGCCCAGTGGTTAGAGCAGCGGACTCGCGGTCATAGGATCGCGATTTCGATTCCCAGACCAGGCGTTGTGAGTGTTTATTGAGCGAAAACACCTAAAGCTCCACGAGGCTCCGGCAGGGGGTGGTGGCAAACCCTGCTGTACTATTCTCACTCTTACTTCCTGTTTCTGTTGTGCCTGTAATTCAAAGGGTCAGCTTTGTCACACTGTGTCACGCTGAATATCCCCGAGGACTACGTTAAGGGTACACGTGTCTGTGGAGTGCTCAGCCACTTGCACGTTAATTTCACGAGCAGGCTGTTCCGTTGATCGGATCAACTGGAACCCTCGACGTCGTAAGCGACGGAGTGCCACGATATATATACGCTTACGATAATTTTACTGAAATTTTCATCCCTTTTTTTTTTGTTTAGTTTTTTTTTTCCAGTAATTATGCTCTGCAATAAGAGTTGAAGAAAACCACCAATGCAAGCAGTTCCTTAAACTGATTCCAGTCTTAACTTAGCACTCTACCTCGTTCACCATATCAGACAATGGTCGGTTTCATTTCACTAAGCTATAAACCATGTTTAAAAAAATCCTGCTTTGTTAGTTTAATATATTTTTTTCGTATTTTATTATGTAATGTTATTTTTATTTTGTAACATCTTATCAAAACTTACAAGAAACTTCTTGTTTTTATTCATGTCATAGATTTACAACATTTGTGTAAGAATTTGATTTATTGTTTAGTTCTGACATCCAAGAATTGGGTAATAAATAAAAAAATTTTAAATCATGAAAGTTTCTTCCAGAAACATGTCACTGCATTAAGAATTTTTCCATCGTTTATATTTTGTTTTTTACCTTTTACTTGTTTCAGTTATTTGACAATTTGACAGCGGTCATACTGGAGCACCGCCTTGGAGAATATTCAGTTAAATGAATCCACCCCAGTGTTTTTATTGAAGCCTAGAATTTATTTTATCGTTCTCTTTTGCTGAATCTCTAAGTTACAGTGATATAAACTTGCCAAACTGGTTGTCAAGCAGTGGTTGGGAACAAACAGACACACACATGCAAACACATGCACATGTAGGGTAAAAACCCTCTTCAGTGACGAATGACCATGGGATTGCACCTAGAAAGTTCCCCTTCGTGGTACAAGTCCAGGCAAGGTTGTTTGTATGGAAGACCAGCAGTCACCCATGCGTACCAGTCTCCCCTCTACATGGGACCGATGTTATCCAAAGGAAAGATAAAGGCTGATACAGCTTGGCACAAGTGACATCGCAACTCATTTCTACAGCTGAGTGAACTGGAGCAATGTGAAATAAAGTGTCTTGCTCAAGACCACAACACAGAGCCCGGTCTGAGAATCGAACTCACTACCCCATGATAGTGAGCCTGATGCTCTAGCCACTGAGCCATGTGCCAGATACACACACACACACACACACACACACACACACACACACACATATACACAACAGGCCTCCCTCAACCTCCATCTACCAGCTCCACCCACAGACTCCTGAGATACACAGATTTTTTCAGGCACCTTGAATAAGTAGTCTAGTTTTTTTTATAAGTTTCAGGAAGAAAATAATTTGTGTATGGAGATCGAATGATTCCACTGATTTTTTCAGAGGAAAGGTCGGTCGGTGAACAACGTGAAAGACTACTGCTACAGTACATTGGTGCCTGGAAGTTTCGGCCCTGTGGTTTAAATACCGATGCATTTTATAGACCGGAAAATATGGTAATCATAATCTACCTTACGTGAAAGATATTCGTAGAAAAAGGATCTTTTTTAAAACGGGGGCCACATTTTTCATTAACGAAACACTTTGGTCCATTTTTTGGCATATCAACAAAAGCTGGTCCCACTGACTTTGTTTCTGCATAACTTTCAGACAAATGGATATTTTTTTGATGAATTTTTCTAGGATCTATTTTAAAACGGGGGCCACATTTTTCATTAATGTTTTACGTAGTGTTTTTGGTACGGAAAGACTTTCAAACTTCGTATACTTATCTATTTTGTGTTATAGAACAGAAAAATATTTTTGTATTCGAATTTATTTCATGTAAAAAATTGTCTTATTTCGATAATTTCAACCAATCACTGACAAGTATTCAGTTGTTTATATTTACTCCTTTGGCTGATTAAGCGATGTAAAGTGTATTTAATCTCCATACCTTCGTTTTATTTGCTTTTTTAATTTTAAATTTGCTTTAACCCTAACATTAAGGTTAGGGTTAGGGTTAATTGTTTCAGAATCGTTTGCTTATGTAGTCGGCACTTAATGTATATCGGCTGAATGGACGTCAGTGATTGGTTGAAATTACAGAAATACGACAACTTTAACATGGAATAACTTATGGATTTCTTTTTTTTTTCAAGAAGACTAAGAGAAAAAGATGTTTTATATGACACATTCTACCAGTGTTCCAAGTTTCAAAATGTTTCGTTAATGAAAAATGTGGCCCCCGTTTTAAAAAAGATCCTAAATATTTAGCCAGTTAGTATGGATTCAGCATAAGTGGATCTCCTACCTAAATCACAGTCACCTTTATCTTCTGACTTAAATGTCAATTGGTTTTAAAAACAGGTTAAAATCTGAGTATTACTAAAACGCAGAAGCAAGTCAGTTTGGTTTTGGGTTGCAGTGAGATATTAGGAAATGGCATTGTACAGATTTCTGTCCGTGTTTGACATTTCAAATACTCTTGTTGAATACATGTTTAATGGTGTAATTAGTTAATGTAATATTAATTAACCAAAATATACTGTAACACATCGAGTACTTACACACATTGTGATACATCGTTATTGCAGTGGTAATTGTAGACTTGTCGTCGTTGTATAGTAGTAGTAGTAGTGGTGGTGGTGGTGGTGGTGGTGGTAGTAGTAGTAGTAGTGGTGGTGGTGGTGGTGGTAGTAGTAGTAGTGATAATAGTGGTGGTGGTAGTGGTAGTAGTAGTAGTAGTCGTGGTGGTGGTGGTGGTAGTAGTAGTAGTAGTGATAGTAGTAGTAGTAATAGTAGTAGTAGTAGTAGTGGTGGTGGTGGTGGTGGTAGTAGTAGTAGTAGTGGTGGTGGTGGTGGTAGTAGTAGTAGTAGTAGTAGTAGTAGTAGTAGTGGTGGTGGTGGTTATGGTGGTGGTGGTGGTGGTAGTAGTAGTAGTAGTAGTAGTAGTTCTTGTTTCACTCCAGGTTTGTCCTGATTAAGCAGACCAAAGACAAGATGACCACAATCTAGTCGTGACTGCCCCCTATCTTTTTCCCCCTTTTCCTTATGTGCAAAGACTGCATTATCCAACGTCTCCTTTTATATATATAACCTCCACATCACCACAGAATGTGATTTGAGGTAGATTTGGTCGCTACTTCTAGCAGGACTAGCAGCTAGGCAGAAACTTCTTCGATGACCGGTAGTGTGAGATGTATAATATGATGTCTATGATGATGATGATGACGAATGAATAACATTAATGATTATAATATTAATTTCAAATAATAATAATAATAATGATAATAATAATAATAATAATAATAATAATAATAATAATAGTAATAATAATAATCCTTTCTACTAAAGGCACAAGGCCTGAAATCTTGGAAAAGGGGACCGGTTGATTACATCGACTCCAGTGCATAACTGGTACATAATTTGCCCTGGTGGTATTTGAACTCAGAACATGAAGATAGATAAAATACCACTAAACATTTCGCCCGGTGTGCTATCGATTCTGCCAGCTCACCATCTTAATAATTCTTTCTACTGGAAGCACAAGGCCTCAAATTTGGGGGAAGGAATTAAGTCCAATTAAGACCAAGGCTTTGGTTGGTCTGAGGCAATAGTAGAAGACACTTGCCCATGGTGTCATGTAGTGGAACTGAACCCGGAACCATATGGTTGGGAAGCAAGCTTCTTACCACACAGCCACACCTGCGCCTACATTTATACGTATATATATATATATATATATATATATATATATATATATATATATATATATATATATATATATATATATATATATATATATATATATATATATATATATATATATATATATATATATATATATATATGTGTGTGTGTGTGTGTGTGTGTGTGTCTATGTGTTGTCTCCCACTACTGCTTGACAAGCAGTGTTGGTACATTTACGTTCACGTAACTTAGCAGCTCAACAAAAGAGACTGATAGAGTAAGTACTAGGCTTAAAAAGTAAGCAATGGAGTTGATGCATTTGACTAGAAATTCTTCAAGGTAGTGCCCCAGCATGGCCACAGTCTAATGACTGAAACAAGTAAAAGATGAAAGATAGTAACACGACAAGGGAGCAGTCAGAGGCTTCGACAAGTTTCTGCTAACATAACTCTTGCTGCTGATGCTGTCAATCAAAATTTCAGTACTTTAGATAAGAGATGAAAGATGCCACATGAAATAAATGGGGTTTATGCCTAATTGTTTAAACTTCGGCTGATATGTAATGAAAGGACAGACATGGATATCTTCACTTGGATTTTCAGAAACAAAACAGACAGGAAATGGCTGTTTAACAACTATAATAAAATGGTAATTTTCTCAGGAAGCGCTATTAATTTTAGCCACGGTGTTGGTGCTTTCTCAAACAGAACTGTCACCAAGTCCTTGCTTTGATATAAACCAGTTTATGATTGAGTTATAAAAACCGGATGCAGAGGAAAAGAATCCAATGTTACAACCAATTATAGAATTTTATGCTCCAACAAATTGATATGATTGAAGATGAGGTAGGTAGATTCTATGATGCACTACAAGAAATCGATCAATCATTTCAAAAAAGATGTTCTCAATCTGATTGGAGATGCAAATGATGAGGTGAGGAAACTAACAAGAAAACCAGTATGTGAGGGAAAGTTTCGGGTTAAGCATTATGAAGTAGACAGGAGACCATACATATATACAACGGGCTTCTTTCAGTTTCCATCTACCAAATCCACTCACAAGGCTTTGGTCAGCCCGAGGCTATAGTAGAAGACACTTGCCCAAGGTGCCATGCAGTGGGAATGAACCTGGAACCATGTGGTTGGTAAGCAAGCTAATTACCACACAAAGGAACAGTAATCAATGCATACTAGCTAACTGCCCCATCTGTGATACAGATTTATGCCAGATTTTTCTATTATTATTATCTGAAGAAAGAATTTTTGTATTCCGAAATATTATTATTATATCAGACTATGGATAATTAAATTATAACAGTTATTATAGTCCACTCTACATTGTTGTGCCATTCAAGACACGTTATATTTTAAGATGGACATATCAATAAAGTATGAGCTTGCAAACATTCCAAATGAATATAATGTCGAAACAGAGAGAAAAAAAAAAAACCATGATTGCACAAACTTTGGCAATGTGAGGAAGAATGGTATCCAGAAGAATTGTGGAATAAAGCTAAAAAATGGAGTTTTGGAGGCAGAAGAAAAAAACATCTTACTGAAGAAAAAGAAAAATGATTGAAGTGAATAACAGACGAGACATGAGATAAAAACTGAAGGAAGATCTGTAAAAACCAGTGATAGGACAAAAAATGGATCAACAGCTGAGCCATGAAATTCAAATCATGAGGAAAAAAAAAAAATTAGGAAAATAGCAACGAAATATGTGATGAGATTGAGAAAGAAGTTTCTGCCAAAAGCAATACTAAAAATTAAAAAAAAAAAAGATGGTGGAGCTAATAAACAAGAAAATTTGCACCAAGAAATGTTATGACAGACAAAGATGGTAATATGATTTATGAAGGAAAAAATATTAGGAAATGTAGAAAGAATAGTGTTATAGCTTACGGAAGAAGACAATAGATATTTATCAAATAGAATGTAATCTAAAAATGATGAAAACATAAATTGTGTTAGAAAAGAACACCTCCATCATTGTTGTATCAAGTGAAAACAAAAATGCCTTAAAAATATGAAAAACAACAAAACTCTTGGGAAAGATGACATTGCCAGAGAACTTTGGAAAAATGGTGAAGTTTCTGTGAAATTATTACCGCTGCTTGAGTGCAAAAATATGATGGAATTCAAATGGCCAATTTTTTTGACTGAATGAATTTTCATTTTATTAACAAAAATGTAAAAATCAAAAATTAATGTTTAAGGTGGTGAAATGGCAAATCTGTTAGCCCGTTGGACAAAGTGTTTAGTGGCATTTTGTCCGAAATTACATTCTCAGTTCAAATTCCACCGAGGTCGACTTTACCTTTTGTCCTTTCAGGATCGATAAAGTAAGTACCAATTGAGCACTGGGAGTCGATGTCATCAATTTAACCCCTATCCTGCAAAAATTTGCTGGCCTAGTGCTAAATTTGAAACCACTATCAAAATTTAATACAATATACATGTGTGTGTGTGTGTGTGTGTGTGTGTGTGTGTAAATGATGACAAACCTGCACTGATAAAATTACGCTTGTAAAATTTTACTTTCGATTATTACTGATAGAGTTAAAGTGAAATATG